>NW_011888811.1:13314641-13321786 GCF_000151845.1 Pteropus vampyrus
CTCTTTGCCAAAAACTAAAGCCCAAACTTGATTCACAGTCCAGGTGCTCCACAATCTGGTTGCAGCCCTGGCCCGCCAGGCTTGCTCCCACTGCGTCCCCTCTTTATATAACCCAAACAACCACCCAACCTGCTCAGTGTTTACTGAGCACTTACTTACTGCAGCTGTTCAGAGCTGAACACCTAGTTGGGGGTGGGGAGTGATGATTAAGAGGCAGTCTTCATCTTTATCAAGCTCTCAGCCCAAAAGTAAAGCATGTAAGCAACCACAGAACTCCAATACGGGAAGAGGAAGTTAGAAAGCTATAGAAACCAACAGGATTGACATCTGACACAGGAGAAGCTTGAATCACAGGAGGATCCCCAGGGTACTGATGCTCTTGAATGCAAATGAAATCTCTCCTAGTTCTCCCGCCACAACTTGGAAGAAGTGTTCATTTTTCTGAAGCCTCACAGCTCTTCATAGCTCATTATATATTATTTAGACTTATTTGATCCATTCTCTCAGCTGATCAACTCTACGAGCAGAGATCATTCATCTTTGCACCAACCATGGCAGGAGCAGGTCATGAGGCAAACACTGAGCACTAACACGTTTGGCTGGTGGATGGATGGACAGACAGATGAATGGATGTATGAATGGAAGGTCATGAGAGAAACAGATCATATTATACAGAAGTCTCTTGGTTCTCTTTCAGTCACTCCATTTAGGCAGCTGCCTAATCCCATGGTTCCCACATGTGGCAGCCCACAAAGTGCACATGGGAAGCTTTAAAACATATATATTCCTGGGATCTGCTTCCTTAGGGGATTCTGATTTAATAGAGACAGGATGAGATCCAGTAATAAATATTTTAACGAGCTCCTCTGAGGATTCTGAAACATCTGGTCCAAGGACTGATGTTTGCAGATTACAAACCTAACTCACCTGAGTGTTGCGATGGCTTCATACTCGCAGGTTTTTCATTGGTGAGATGCTCAGCCTCTCTTTCCATGGATGGCTCAGATAATCTGCAAAAGGAAAATACTCATGTGACTTGGAAAAATCCACAAGAAGCCATAACAATGGTAAAACAATGTATTAAGTACATATTTAATAAGCTTCAGGCATTTTGCTAAGTTCTTTTATTTGGAGTTGCTCATTTAATCCTAACGGCAACCTTAATAACAGTTTTTAAAGCCACTTTACTGAGATATAACTAGCATACAAAAATTTGTACATATTTAACGTATACAACTTGATGAGTATGGAGATAAGTATACACCTGTGAAACTGTCACCAGTCTCTGCCATAAACATACCCGTCACCTCCAAAAGTTTTCTCCCTCGTTCTTAATAATAAACTATTATTTTTTGTGATAAAAATACTTAACATATGATCTACCATCTTAGCAAAATTTTAAGTATACAATACAGTATTATTAACTACAAGAACTGCTATGGTCTGAATGTTTGTGTCCCCCGCAAAAAAAAAAAAAAAAAAAAAAAAAATCCTTATGTTGGAATTCTATGCCTCAAAAGTGATGGTATTAGTAGGTGGGAACTTTGGGGGTGATTAGGTCATACAGGTGGAACCCTCATGAATGGGATTATAAAATAGATACCACAGAGATCTGTAGTCCCTTTCACCATGTGAGGATCACTGAGAAGTCTGCGACCTGGAACGGGGTCCTCATCTGACCATGTTGGCTTCCTGATCAAAAACTTCTAGGCTTCAAAACCATAAGAAATACATTTTTGCTACTTATAAACTACCCAATCTGTGATATTTTGTTATAGTAGCCCAAATGGACTAATGTAGGCACTATGCTGTGCAGTAGATCTCTAGGGCTTACTCATTTTATACAACTGAAACTATGTGCCCTTTGACTATAACACCCTCCCATTTCCCCCTCCCTCAACCCCTGGCAACCAGCATTCTACTCTGCTTCTATCAATCTGACTATTTTAGATTCATCATGTAAGCGGGGTTATGTAGTATTTGTCCTTCTGTGACTGGTTTATTTCACTTGGCATGATGTCCTCAAGGTTCATTCAAATCGTTACAAATGGCAAAATTCACATCTTTTCATTGCTAAATAATATTCCATTGCATGTACATACCACATTTTTTAAAATCCATTGATGGACATTTAGGTTGCTTCCTCATGGGAGCATGGGTATCTTTTCAAGGTACTGATTTCATTTTGGGGGGGATATACACAGTAGGACTGCAAAATCATATAGTATGTCTATTTTTAATTTTTTGAGGAAACTTCATACTATTTTCCAAATTTGTTGTAAATTGTTTCTGCACCAATTTATATTGCCACCGAGAGTGTACAAGAGCTTCCTTTTCTTCACACCCTCACTAGCTCTCTCGCACGCGTGCGCACACACACCATCCTAACAGGTGTGAGGTGATATCTCATTGGGGTTTCGATTTGCATTTCCCTGATGATTAGTGATGGTGAGCATCTTTCCATGTTGGCCATTTGTATGTCTTCTTTGGAGAAATGCCTATTCAGTTCCTTCGCTCATTTTTAAATTGGATGATCTGTTTTATTGCTATTGAGTTGTATGAGTTCCTTACACATTTTAGATAATGACCCCTTATCCAACATATGGTTTGCCGATATTTTCTTCTATTCTGGAGGCTGCCTTTTCATTTTGCTGATTGTTTTCTTTCCTGTGCAGAAGCTCCTTTTTAACTCCAGTGAAGAAAGAGGTACAAGGAGACTCACTGTATGTGCTAAAGCTGGAATTCAGTCCCAGGTCGGTCTGACCTCAGGGTCCTATGATCATCATGCTGTGTAAAGGTAATACCCAGAAGGTCTACACATTTATCCAGACTGCAAATAGAGCAAGCATGGATCAAACTAAAGCAGGATGAACCTCAGCTAGTTACAAAGATCTTGATGGAAGAGAATTTAGGTAAATGAAAAGGGCAACAGGCAGGGAGTTAAGCAATCTGGACTCAAATCCCAGTGTTGTCAACAAGACTCGTAAACACTGATACACATGAGCCAGGTTCTATCCTAAGTACGTCAGATGTAGTCACTCCTCACAAAAACCCTATGACGGAAGTACCATTATTACCACTATCTTGCGCCTTTAGCTGAGGCATAAAGACATTACACAGCTAGGAGGAGCAGAACTGACTCAAACCCACGTCTTCTGGCTCCAGAGTCCACACTCTTAGCCACCGTGCTGTACAGTAGTTAATCAAATAAACTTGGGCAATTCCTAGCCTTTCCCTTGGTCTCCACCTCAAATACAAAATGGAGGAGTCGGTTTCAATAATCTTTACAGCTTCTCCCAACTCTGACCTTCTTTTAGTCTAATTTTATTTAAAGGTCATAAAGGAAGAGTATAGATTCTCCTTTTCTTCAAGAATATTTTAAAATTACATTTTTCTTGAGGAAGAATTAGACACGGTCCTGCCAAAAGCCTGGGAGAGAGGGAGATAACCTCACTCGAGTAATAGCTCAAACCATAGGGAATTCCTAAGGACCAAAGGTTGTGACCACCTTCCTTACAGGCTACTATAACAAAAATACCATAGACTGGGTCACTTAAGCAACAAACATTTATTTTTGGGGTTCTGGAAGCTGAGAAGTCTAAGACAAGGCGTAGCAGATTTGGTGTGTAGTGAGTCAGCATCTTGGCTCCTAAATGGTCATCTTCTTGCTGTGACCTCACCTAATAGAAAGGACAAGGGAGCACTCAAGGGCCTCTTCTATATGGGCACTAATCCCATTCAGGAGAGCTCTACCCTCATGCCCTAATCACCTCCCAAAGGCCCACACATCCAAATACCATCACGTAGGAGGTGGGGAGTGTAACAAGTGAACTTTGAAGGGGACACAAGCGTTCAGTTCATTGTGACATGTTATATACCATGACCTTCAAAAGCTCACTGCCCCATTACTAAACATTTGACAGGTCCAAGTCTCCCTTAAAAGTAGAAAATAATATGGTGTGTATAATTCAAAAGGAAAACAGACTTTTCATAGCTCCGCGATTGCTTTGAGAAACACAGTCTGCAACAAGTCGCATCAGGCAAACAAGAATTCTGAAAAAGCCCATGTAGTTGGTTTAAATTGTGGTTCTGTCACATATAAGGTGTGTCACACTGCGGAAATGACTTAATTTCTCTAACCCTTGATTTCCTCATCAGTAATACAGGATAATCATAGTACCTTTTTCACTAGGTTGTAATGAGGTTTAAGCAAGATAGTGCAAGTAAGTATAGGTAGAAATACAGTAATAATAATAGAATAAATAAAACTATTTCATGCTTATTATGTGGTGTCAGGTATTGTTTTAAGCAATTTATAGCCCCCTAACCAATAAGAACAAATCTATAACATCTTAAAAAAGTGATCTCCCACCCTCTTCTTGGACTTGCAGTGATGGGTACTCATTAACTTCCAGGCTCTCTCTCTAGAATGTCACCTTTGTGGAGGTAGAAATCATCTCTTCTCATTTACTGTGGTGGTCTCAGACTTGGATGTCTTCTCTCAAACAGTTTAAGAATCATATCGATGAGATACATGAAGAATTAACCATTCTGGAGGTTTGTTACTGTTATTAATAAAAACAAAAAACAAAAAAACAAAAACCAGTTAACATTGATTGACCATCTATAATATTAATAATTTAATAATAATAGCTAAATAGGTTGAGCATATATAACACATTACTCTACAGGGATGATCGCATTTAAGCCTCACAATAACCCAATGTGTACTGTTCAATTATTACTTCTGTTTTACAGAAATATTCACTGCGGCACCAAAAAGCTAAGTAACCTGCCCAAATCCCCCAACTTCGTACGTTGTAGAGCTGGGATTCCTACCAGGCCATCTGACTCTGGCATTCATGCTCTCACAATGCCATATTGTCTCTGTGGGATGCGACACCGGAAGGACCCCAGCAGTCAGCATCCTTCGCTCTGCAGTAATCTGCTTTTCATCAAAATCTTTTCACTCTATCCAGAGTGAAGTGCACACAGCTAGAACTTTAAGGACCTTAATGTCCTGGCACCCGTCATATATTTTCACTGAGCCTCCCGGATTCCAGCTTAAATAACGAACGATGCCCTGCAGTTTAGGTTCTGCACAAAGCTGCAGATGATGGGGTGCTGGTTAGTGTATCAGCTGAAGGACGATTCATTTTAATGCAAACGCAATGAACTGGAACGACAGCATTTTCTCCAAGAGTCTTAACTAGGTTAGCATGACCTTCGAGAGGGACCAGAATTCTAACAGCCAAATTAGAACAGAAAGTCTTATGGAGATAGCTATGCTAATCAACCACGTTTTACTGGAACGGTTATGTTCAGGACAGCCATTCGCCAGTGTCAGCCAGGGCATCATCTAGTCAGGTGACCAGCAAAATATGATGACTCAAAGAGTGCTGGGGAGGCCACATTCAGGCGATGGCACCTGAAAAGTGGTGGCAGAGGTGGGATAGAAGTCCTAGAACCCCAAAGAAAGAAGATTGGTTTTATAGGAACTCTGGCACATATCATGCCTGTTTTGCAGTTTGTGTCACAGTAAAATCCTCTGTTTGGGAGTTAATAGAAGACATGTACCTCTGGAAACTAAAAACAGGACAAAAAAGAGGAAAAAAAAAAAAAAAAAGAAAACGTTTCTGTCCAGATTGAGGATCTCCCCTTGCACCTAATCTTTGTTCTTGACATGCAGACCTTGCATTCTGCTGAAGTGAAGGGGAGATGCCATCTTCTTTGACCTGGGCCAACAAAAAGCTCATCATCTCTTGCATTTGTTTTCTTGTGGAATTTAGAGAATTGGCAGAAGCTGAGCTGGTGAGACACAGAACTTGGTACTGACAAAAACTAAAAAAAACAATCAAACTTGATTCTCTCTAGTCTATCCCACGTGTGTCAGAGTCAACAACCCTCAAAGGGAAGAAGTAAGTGACGATGAACCACAATGCCCGTTGGTATTTACACTGCCATCTGAACCAATTTTTAATGGTTTTCAAAAGATGCCTTGGCACCTCCCCAGAAATACCAAATCATAATCACAAGGGGAAACAAGAAAAACAATCTCTCTTTTTAAGTAAGCTCTCCAGGTGCTTCCACTGCAGGACCAGGTTTGTAAATCACTGCTTTGGACCACAAACTTCCTCACATCGTCACACAGAGGAAAAGCATTGATACTCTTCTGGGTCCATACTGCCCAGGATTCAGGCTCGAAATGTGGAACCAAGAGCTACGATCCAGATAACGCAGTTGTTATGGGTCCTGACACTGACCCCAAACGACATTAAAATAATTTAATATTCACGTAGCACTCGATCTGTGCCAGGAACTCTTACATATATTATCTTGTCTCAGTCAAAGGTTAATATATTTAGATATGGTACCTTAGTCAGAAATGTTTAACAAGAACATTATATGTAATTGGATCATACAATTTTATTCATACTTCTACCTGGATGGAGATGAAAAATAAACTTATTTTGCTCATAACTGAACTTTCATTTTCTAGAGCTTCTGTCTGCCAGAAAAAAATGAACTAAATCATCAATCTAGTTTGAATTCTGTTTCTTCTTATTATCTAAATTATCATTTTATCTTGTGTCAATCTCCCTAGAATAAGAATTTTTTAATCTCTCAAATAACTTGTCATTGCTTCTCCACCCAGATGAATTCTGGGTATAAGGAAAGTGAGGGGGAGAGAGAGAAATAATGTGATTTTTGAGCATTCATGGTGATAGGGTAGGGTAGAGGGATGGCCTCCTGCCCATCCTTGTCCAGGGATCACTTCCCTGTCCATTCTGCTCACCCCTCTGGCCTGCACAGCAGAAACGGAAGCTGCCATGACATTTGTTCTCTAATCTGCTCTCTGGCCTCAATCAGCGTACAGACTGGGGGACCCTGGCCATTTGGGCCTCGCCTGACCCACAGCGAGCAGCAGAGATTTCTCTCAGGTTTGGCTGGGACTCCGCTCTCCTCCACTGGTGGGTCTGACCTACAGACTTTACCACAGGGCTGGCTTGTCCTAACCACCATAACCTACCCTGACAAGATCCCAAACATACTCTCAGGGACTTGTGGGACCGACCTAGATCACACAGGACTAGCAGGTCCATCTTATGCCCTAGGCTGGTGAAGAAGCAAATCTATTCTTAGTC
>NW_011888811.1:13322373-13324384 GCF_000151845.1 Pteropus vampyrus
TTTTTAAGTTGTAGTCCAGACGGCATCATTTGATACATAATTCAATACAGCAATGTCTTATATTGCTTCCTAAGTTATCCACCGTCTGTGTAACTCTTGCCTCTCAACCAGTCTGTAAGCTGTTCTGCAAGCTGTCTGAGGCAGGGACTACACTTCTCAAGTCCTATGCAAGCAGTTAAGGTGGTAGAGCCTGCAGTTACTCTGCTTAGGTTCAAATCCTGGTTCTTCTGCTTAAGAGCTGTGCGATCCTGGACATGTCCTTTAAACTTTCTGAGCCACTGTCCCTCCATCCTCCATCTATAAAAGGGAGATAATATTCCTACTTATAGATCTGCTATGAATATTAAATAAATTAACATATTTAAAGCATTTAGAACAGTATTAGACACACAGTAAGCACTATAGGCATGTTTGACATTTTTATTTTATGTCCCTTAGCACATAATGCTGAGTACAAAACTGATACTTGTTTATGCTTCTGAGTTGAATTATTTGAATTAGCTAAAGATTTTTATTTTAGTATGTCATTTGAAATTAAATTTCTGTGGTGCAAAGCTAAATTTATCATCATTTAAATTCTTTAGGTAAATGAGCATGAGAGTCCAAGAAATAATTTTGCTAAAAAAAAAAAATCACTGCCCTCAACACCACATCTCACAAAATAACAGCAGTCCTCATCATCTTCCTGCATATCGATATCATGCTGAGAAAGCATTTTCTTAACATCATCTCCTCAAGCATCGCAACACCTCTGAAAGGCTAGTAGGTCAAGAAACAGGGCTCTCATTTTACAGGCGGCAAAACTAAGGTACTGGGAGTCAAGTGGTTGGACCACGTTATTGAGAAAGTTCTTAGGGGAGCAAGAATGGAACTCAGGGCTCGCTTGCTCCCAGATGCACATCTGTGCTCTGGGTCGGCCAGTCACGAAACACTTTAATGCCAATGATCTCATTTGACCCTCAGAGGGACTTCCTGAGCTTCTCAGAAAAAAAGCACTGCAATCCTTATTTTGCAGGTGAGGGCACCACAGCTGTTGGGGGCTAAGAAGTGGCAGAACCTCGGCCAGAATCCTAGTCTCCTGATCAAGAACCCTCGGTTCTCCCATCTCCTGACAGCACCCAACCCCAGCGTGCAGTCATGAGGAGGAGGCTTTGCAGCAGGGTGCTTGCAAGGTAGCTTTGGCCTCGTATAGACCTCAGTCTGGATCCCATCTCACCACACACTGGCTGTGTCACCTCCAGAAAGTTCCTGTTCTTTCTGTGCCTCAATTTCCTCATCCGTAAAATGAAGATAATACTAGCACTTTCCTCATAAGGTTTAAAAGAGAATTAAACTGTATATAGTATGTGCAGAGAGTTGGCCACAGCATATAACAAATAGTAAGGACTCAGCCAACATGATTGGGAGAAACACTCCTCGCTCATCATGTTTTCATGTGCAGGGAATTCAGCGAGACTGGCATTCCAGGCCTGTCTTTCCACTCTTACTCAGACTCCTCAGGGAGAAGCGAGGTTCACCAGTGTGTGCAGCATGCGGAAGGGAACTTTGGAGTCTGCTCTCAGCTATGCATTAGGCTCCGCCAAGGAGATCTCCACTCTGTAGGAGAAGGCCCATGACTGCACAACCTCACCTTGTCTGAGAAAGTTCTTTCCTGAGGTGAGGTATTAAGACATCCGTGTTGCCTCACTCCTATAAGCCAAATCCTCCAGCCTAACTTTCCTCGATAATACATCTAATATTTCGATATCTATTTTTCTGATTCTTGCATCCATCTCTTAATTGGTTTAGACTTACAGAAGAAGGTGAGTACAATCTACTGATCCCCTAAAATCCCAACAAATACAAACTGATTTCATGATTACCAGTATTATGCAAAAATTGTTTCCAAGCAGAGGTCTCCAGCTTCTTTGCATTCCACCAGGCGCTGGCTTGGCTATAAAAGGTCTGGCTGCTACATTCAGCAAGACCACCAGCCTGCCACAGCAGGAAGCCAGAGATGAAACAGATGTAG
>NW_011888811.1:13325499-13327345 GCF_000151845.1 Pteropus vampyrus
AGAGGGTGAGGGGATGGCTATTAGGTATGGGCAATCGATTTTATCCGCTACAGTAGCCCAATCTCTCGTTAAATTATTTCAAAGTTCTTGATAATATTGAGTTAGAAAATGCTTAACATTTTATCTCCCCACACATTGATTCTAGACCTATGCTGATGGCCATATACAGAATAAACACAACATATTTCCATATGGTAACTTAGAGCATATCTAAAAACCAGTAGTTCCAGAAAAGTTTCCGATTCCAAACTCTTCACAGGGCGACAGCCTAGTATAGAGCTGTGGAGTAAGACTTAAGACTGCCTGAGTTCAGCTCGCAGCTCTGGTGCTCACTAGCTGGATGACCCCAGGAAAGCTATTTTAAACTCCTTGTACCGACTTCTTCATAAGGGTTGCTGTAAAAATTAAAGAGCTAATATACATAAGGCACTTAGAACAGTGCCTGGCATCGACCTGGTACACTGAAGTGACTATTACTGTATAACAAGTTAAATTTTATGTTGCTTTCTTTTGTCGATATCCTATTTAGCTGTATTTTTTTGTCAAAAAGTAGAAGCAGGGACTTAAATCTAGATTTGTCAGTATCCATCCCTATCTTCTATTTATGGCTGCCACAGAGAAAGTTAAATAATAATCATAATCTTTCATTTATTTTCACCGAATCAGGTCTTTTAACATGTATCCATGCAGTTGATTTTTCTGAACTTGAATGAAAGCTTTACATTTAATTCTACCTCGTTTTATGGAAACAAAGCAGGACTGAAAGTGCGCCTATCACTCCAGGAAGGGGGGGAAAAAAAAGTATAAAAACCTTGAATCCACCAGGCTAGACTGTCCTCCCATCCCTAGGACTACCTTCCTCACTCTCTCTGCTCTGCCGCACGGATTTTACTGGTTACTAAGCCTGGTCTCTTGGCCCCTATCAACTCTGTGAGCCCGGGGCAGTGTTACAGGATGAATTACACCCCCTCGAAATTCACATGTTAAAGTTCTAACCCCCAGTACCTCTTGGTCTGTTACTTCTCTAAACGAAAGCTGGTTTGGGTCAGAAATAGGACGTTGTGTGAGCCTGATATAAATCAATTTTCAAACCCCTGTGCTTAAATTAAGACGTACCCTTTGAGGTAAGGACGAGTGCAGCCACATAGTTCAGAGAGGCAAAAATTAAAACCAGACAGTGGAATTTACTGGCCCATGACCCAGGTAAGAAGATTAGAAGATAAAATTTAGTCAATGGTCAGACGGTCAGTCACAAGCTATCTAAACATCTCTAAGTCTTGCTACTGCAGGAAGCCCACCTAGACTAGGTAATGCGGTAGCATAATCTTCCTATTCCCAATTCGGTGACCTGGGAGTGACCAAAACAGGAGAATTGTGTCACCAGGCCATGTGGCTGCCTTTGATCACAAACATCTGGGGATAAGGGCAGAAAGAAGGAAAGAGACTTGACTGTACGTCCTAAAAAGGATTTAACTGACTCAAGCAGCTGGACAAACATTAACCCTAGCAGCCAGGCAATCCCCAGAGGCCGAGAGGGTAGCCAAGCCCTGCGAATCAGCCCTCCCTGCCCCTTATGTGGAAAATTGGCCAAAGGTCTAATTGAGTGGGGAGGAGTGAGATGAAGAAGGTAGTAAAGGATGAAAGGGAGAGGACAGAATGGGGATCGGATGGAGAAATTAAAAGAGTATAGGAAAAAATCCTTGGGAACAACCAGCCTCCCTGCGTCAGTCAGCTACGCCATCAGATCCTGTCACCAGCTTTGAACCAATCCTTGGTCTTGTTCCAATCCTGAATATACTATATAATTTGAAATCACTTTGTATTTGTTATCCTAAAAGCAAGGAGA
>NW_011888811.1:13328955-13331485 GCF_000151845.1 Pteropus vampyrus
AGTGAAATTTCTATATAATTTTAGTCAAGTCATGGACTTTCTCTGGGCCTGGGTACCTCAATTAAACCACTTCCTCTAACTAGTTCAATGATATTAACATGAGGATATAACTTAGATGAAAAATGTGTTAAAGAGGCAACAAATTATTTAAGACAGCCATCTCAGCTTCTCATTAGCAAGGATGTAGCTAAAATTTGGACTAAGTGGGCCATCTTCAGTAAAGAGCCATAAAATAGGGATAAACCATTGTCTCTCAGGTCTGCTATGATAATGCATACCAAAGCACTTTGTAAACTATAAAGGACCATGTACATGTAAGGTATAATTACAATTACAATAATTATTTAAAATGCCACTATGAATAGTATGATTATAATAATTACAATATGTTAAATATTCTTAACTGAGCGGTTGAATACCTACCTACATGAATAGTTGGGGAGATGGATGATCAGGCATTTCGCAGGTCACATAACAAACACATCCCCCACCATCTAACGGAGATTGTAAAAACAATCTCCTTTATGACTCCTGTTAACGGAGAAATCTAAGAGAAACTAGTTCTCTATAAACCCATACTATACATGAGTGGGACGATGATAACGGACTGTAAAATGCCAAGAATTTAAGTGAATGGTGCAGAGCATTGTAACACATATTAAGTTATTTGGTGCTCACAAGATAAAGAATTAGTTGGGAATGGTACTACTATTCCTTTTGACAGATACAGAGACTGAGCTGATGAAAGTTAAGGGCTTGACTACTATGCACAAGATTTTAGAGAAAGAATAAAAGAATTTGTTTACTTGCTTCAAAACCATGGCTCCCTCAAAGTCAGCCTCTGGAACAAGAGAAAATATTTCCAAATCATGCATCTAATAAAGGGCTAATATCCAAAATATATGAGGAATTCCTATAAATCAATAGTGCAAAAACAAATAACCCAATTAAAAAAAAAAATGGGAAAAAGAATGGAATAGACATTTCTCCAAAGAAAATATACGAATGCCCAACAGGTACATGAAAAAAATGCTCAAAATCACCTAATCATCAGGAAAATGCAATTTCACATAATAGGTATCACCTCATACCTATTATGGTAGCTATCTGGGGGTGGAGAGGGGAGGGCGGGGGGAACCAGAAACAAAAACAAACAAAAAACAGAAAATAGCCAGTAGCGGTAAGGATGTGGAGAAATTGGAACTCTTGTGCACCATTGGTGAAAATGTAAAATGGTGCAGCCACTGTGAAAACCAGTATGTTCCTCAAAAAATTAAAAATAGAACTACCATTTGATCCAGCAATCCCACTTTTGGAGTATTTATCTAAAAGAACTGGAAACGAGAATTTTGAAGAGATATTTGGACTCCCAGGTTCACTGTAGCATTAGTCACAATAGCCAAGAGGTGGAAACAACCCAAATGTCCATCAACGGATGAATGGACGGAGAAAATGTGGTATAAACATACAGTGGGAAACTATTCAGCCATAAAAAGGAAGGAAATGGGGTCACATGCTACAACATGGATGGAACTTCAGGACATTACACTAAGTGGGATAAGCCAGGAGGACAAACACCACAAGACTTCAGTTATAGGAGGTATGTAGTCAAACTCATTGAAGCAGAAAGTAGAACGGTGGTTGCCAGGGGCTAGGAGCAGGGAGAAATGGGGAGTTGCCATTCGATGGTTAAAAAGTTTCAGTTGCACAAGATGGATAAGTTGTAGGGACCTGCTGTCCATCAGGCTTGTGGTTAACAGTACTGCGCTGTTCATTCCAAAAATTTAAGAGGGTAGATGTCATGCTATGTGTTTTTACCACAATTTATTTTTTAATTTTTATTTTTCAATCGGAGTTGACATTTGATATTATTTTATATTCGTTTCAGATGTATCACAATATTTCTTTTTAAGAAGGGCTCTCCTAGTCTATGGCCATGCTACCCTGAACAAGCCTGATCCCGTCTGATCTATGAAGCTAAATAGGATCAAGCCTGGTTAGTAGTTGGATGGGAGACCACCTAGGAAGACCAGGTGCTGTAGGCATAAAAAATTAAAAAATAAGGGAGTGTAAGCTGACAAGGTCCTTGCAATCTATGAGGTCAACCAAGGGTTGCCTCACCTAAAATATAAAAAAAAATAAAAAAAAAAAGAAGGGCTCTCCGGATTTCTGTCTAATTGTTGTGGTCAATTATTGACAGTTTATGTTTTGTGTTATAGCAGTATGCCCATCTTGGCAAATAGCAGCGACAATGAACTATCCTTCTAAGCAGTCTAGAGCTGTATATTACAATTGCTACGCTTTCAGAAATAAAATCATAAAACATGGGTACCAGGAAAACTTAGAGTTAGGCTAACGTCCCATTTTACAAATGAGAAACCTGGGAACCAGAGCTGGCAGAAGACTTGAATGAGATCCTATAAGTAATTAATAAGTTGAATAATAGCTGAGCTTTCATTCCTAGACCAATATTTTGCTTAGAGAAGTAGTTTACAACCTGGTTATATAGCGAGTCCACTTGAGAACATAA
>NW_011888811.1:13332205-13334672 GCF_000151845.1 Pteropus vampyrus
TGAGACCCAAAGCTTGGCTCCTCTTAACCACTATGCCGTGGCGGGCCCAGGAGAGAAATGCCTGACTCTCGGGTACTGCGTCCAACCCCAGATTGCTAGGAGTCCATCTGAGAGACAACACGAACACAGAAAAAGCATCCTGTTCGAAAGGGTGCTCAAAATTGAAAAACATATATTTTACTGCCTATATAATGTTGGTCAATTCACTACTCTTTCCTGACTTTGAATTTTCTTATATTTTGCATGGAAGTGTAACAAAAGTTAGTGCAGTTATAATAAATCCAGGCTCGAGTATCTAATAATGGATTGATTTGAAACATGACCCTTTCACTACCGATTACAGATATAATTACTTTCTGCAAAAATCTTTAGGGCCAGATGTTTCTCCAAACACCAGAGCTGGGGGAGAGAGGGCAGCGTCAGGAAAGTGAGATAAGATATTTCACAACTTGCCCCTATCCCTAGCAAGGTCTGGAGCAGTTCTCACGAATATTTCTACAGCAGAATATGTAAATATTAACTTTGAGATAAATAATTATAAATAGTGTGATGTCAGGTCAGATAAGGCTTCGCCACAAAATCAGTTCAAGTCAGATCAGGTTTTGCTGACATAAATAAGTTTAAAAAAAACTTTGCATTTCAAAGCCTTTTAGATTTAACTGACTGAACTCATCGCTGTTAACCATGGAAAAAATAACTAACTTATTTGTATTTTCTTACCTCATTTGTAAAATAGAAATAATATATGTGCATATTTCATAAGGTTTTGCTTGGGTAAAATTAATTAATGCAAGGTAATCACTTAGAGTGAGAGTTTACAGTAAATACTAAAACACACAGCTACCGACTATTGTCATTTTTACTATCTCCTTAGATCCCTTCCACTTCCGGTATTCCATGATTCTAAATAATCAAACGATAGTTATATAAAGTTTAAGCTTATAGTAGAAGAGATTTCATGATGTATGATCTTATGGAGTAATTGCCATCAAAATTTTATAGAACTGAATTGCTGTAATGGCTCATAATAAAAGTTGAACACTCCAGGACAGAATAGTCAAAAAAGGTTTCATAGAAGAATTGAGATTTAAGGTAACTTTAAAAGCAAGTGGGGTTTTGACCGCTGAAAAGGAAGAGAAGTGTTATCAGTTAAGTGTTAAGAGAATAGGTCATAGAATCAAACTGACTTGGCTTTAAATATGATGACAGACAGCACTTACAAGCTATGTGAGCTTAGACAGACCATTTAACATCCTTGAATCTTATTTGTTCCTATTTTTTAAAATGACAGTAATAATATCTATTTTTCAAAATTATTGGGAGGCTTGGAAATTATGCATGGAAAGCACACCGAACAATCTCTCGCTAGTCTTCTGTAACACTAGTCACAAGAGGAAAACAGATTTCAAGTCGACATAGGAAGACCTTTGTCACAGCTAGAGCTTTCTCAACCCTGGGACAGTTTATCTTGCAAGGTATTGAGCTTTCCACAAGCAAAGCTGTTTGAGAACCAACTATCTCACTTATTTGAGAGAGAATTAGCGTTTGACGAGGTGAGAAGAATGGTGCTACCCACTCTCGTTCCTTCCGATGACAATTTATCATCAGAGATTATAATGAGTTATTCTGGAGTTCATTTTAATCCAGGGTTTCCTTGTAAGATGGAGAATTCTAGGTTCTGAGAGTTGGTGGTCTGACTCAGGCAAGAATGAGGACAAAAGAGAAAAAGCTATATGGGTTGGGTGAACCGAGCTAGGGCTGTCCTTGAATGCCAGAATGAGGATTTGGCCTCCAAAGACAATAAGGGCGACATATCTACGAGAAATATTTTACTCTGCAGATTCCTTGTAACATTACTGAAAGATGCTTCTTGTCCCTTTATAGTAATGAAATTAGAACTCTTTCGTTTTTTGTCTTTTCCCTGCTCTTTTCATTTTTCTCCTTCCTTTCTCTTCCTCTGTTCTTTATCTCCATTCTTACTGTCATTTTCTCTCAATGTACAGCTCAACATTGTGATCATCCCAAAGTGGTTTGTAAGAGGCCAAGCACTATAAGTCAGAAGAAACAATATGGCAGCTTACCTTGTGTACCTGAATGTCCTCTCAGCTCCTTGGAGGAAAGGTCCTAAATAAACCAAGCTATTATTATCACCAAGTGCCACATAGTACAGAGCATATTATTGGTGCCAAATAAATAATTCCCCTTGGCAAGTCAACAGAGCAAGAGTGTGACTAGCCTGCAGCCTGGCTGGGACACAGGTTACACTGAAATAGAGCTTTGGAAGGAACCATATATCAAAATAATGGTCTAAGATGTCAAGGCAAGATGCATGTCCTTTCAGGTGGGTGGTTTTACATAATTCAAAATTCCTGGAGACTTTGCTGGAAATGAGTATCTGGTCTCTCCCTTACAAAGTCAGATCTGGGTCTGCTAAGGTCAACAAGGTTCACCAGTTATCAATATTTAC
>NW_011888812.1:0-31707 GCF_000151845.1 Pteropus vampyrus
ATCTTATCTTCCAGCTCTAAATTTCTGATTTAATGTCCACTCTGGCTTTAAATATATGATACTTGTATATTAATAGTTTGAGTAGAAAAGTTTTTAAGAAAACCACCATCATGAAATGGTCATTCTTTCTTCAAATTCAACATGAAAAGTTACGGAAAATGTCACCATAAAAGATTATTTCCCTTTTACTATGTGAGGTAATGGACATTAACTAAACACTGCAGTAATTATTTTGCAATATACATATATACCGAATCACTATGCTGTATACCTTAAATGTATACAATGTTATATCTCAACAGAATTGGAAAAGAGGAAAAAGACCATTTCCCATAAGAATCTTTAGACAAAGACTTAAAATTGTGTCATGTGCATCTATTAGAGCTAAAATCTTGCATTTCAAAAAAAGGTTGTGATTGAACATGTTCTATCACATGAAAAAAAGTATTAGAAAGATTAAAAATAGCTTTGGGACTTTATTACATTTAAAAGTATTATTCCAGTCTACGGCCACGCCACCCCAAATGTGCCCAATCTTGTCTGATCTTGGAAGCTAAGCATGGTCAGGCCTGGTTAGTACTTCGATGGGAGACCACATAGGAAGATCAGGTGCTGTAAGCGTTAAAAAAATAAATAAATAAAAAATAAATAAAAACATTATTCCAAAACTACATTTCAATACTGTCTTTGACATCAGATTCTTTGCTTTTATAACTTTCGCTTAGTATTTCCAAATGAAAATTTTTCTTTGGAGGTCTCCTAGCATACAAAATGATAAAACTTACCCCAGGTTATGCTTCTCTGAGCCTTAAAAAAGATGTTTAGTTTCTCAACAAGTAGTATTCGAAGCAAACATTTCACAATTTTGTTGAAATTGCTGTGGACTAAATATGTGGGGAAAAAATTTATAAACTTCAATTTATTATACCATTATACTAACCATGTTTTGTGCTCCAAAGTTAAGAGCAAACTGTTTAGTAATAAAAATTAAAGTTTAAAAAGTAAATTATAACCATGTAAGTGCATTCTTGCCCACATTTAGAAGTACAGCTTTTAATAGATATAACTAGTTATTTTAGACATCATTTCTTGGAAGTGCCTTGAACCAGACTCATTCAAAAGGAACAGCTGTTTATAAATTACAAGCACACAAAAAAACCAAAAACCACAATGAACCCATTAGAAAATAGATGAGCCTTTGAATTTAAGAGGTCTTTTTGTTTTTTAAGAGAAAGTCAATTAATTGCCACCTGGTTCCCTTATGTTCAAATTAGAACCAAAAATGCAAAGCACCATAAAAAGTTTTTTTTCCCCCTGTGATAGGATTAGCTACATTTCCAAAATGGAGGTTTCTAATGCTGTAATATTATGAATGGGTTAAGTGTGTTTGTGTTTATTCACGGATGCTATGTTGGAGCCTATAATAAATACAAACCTCCTAGGATAGATAAAGGAGGTCATATACCAAAATTATATAATCCCGAAAATCTTGATGCCTAATTTTTAAAAACTATTAAAAATTATATATTAAGTGTTACGTTATTATGCAAATGACCAAGAAATTCAGGCTATAACACTACACAATAAGATACTTTGAATTGCATGATCAAAAAGCCTTTTATGTTTCACAACAAACTTTAGATTGTACTTTTTATTAAAATCTGTTTAGAGATGCCTTTCCCACATTTTTAGAATATACCATAACTTATTGCACATACAGAAATAGAATATAAAGAAACTGGCTTAAAATTTTAAGTCTTTGATGAGGAAAAAAGCTTTTTTTTTCAATTTTTACCAGTGACTGCAAAGATTATAACTTTGCTATCTGAAGTCGAAAAATATAAAGGCAATCAGGTTAAGAAGTACAAGGTTTTGCTTAAAAAGACCTATATTTAACATAAAATAAATTATCAATAAGACATATAGAAAGCAAGTTTTTTAAAAAAAAATTTTGTTATCTAAATAAAATAAGTCTTTTTGCAAATAAACGTCCTTTTATTATATAATGTCTTGGGTGAAAAGAAAAAGCCCCCAAGGAAAAAAATGGATAGACCACATTAGAAATGACACCTAAACGTCTCTGCTATAATAGAAGGAAAGATGGATAAGACAATTCAATAAAACCTAACATAGGAGTTTACTTACAGTAGTAAAAATGTGAAAATATTTCCTTTGTTTTTAAAATAGCATGTAATTATTCAAAGCACTTTCAGGTATTTGATCACTCAGTTCTGTGTTTGCAAATAATTCTTGTTTTGTTTTATACCCCTATACTACATTATACATGCATTTAAGAAACTACAGATTAAAAAGCAGCATATTGCATTTTAGAATACAATCTGAATAATCACACAGACATGGACCAACATTTATTACAAACAGGAAAAGAGCAGATCTATAAGAAAAGAATACAGGTTTTTTAAAAAAAAGATTGCAAGCTGAAGTATAGAAAATATAATCTATATGATAATGAATAATTTTACCTGCATTTAAAAATCACATTGCTCAATATATACAAAACATTATAATACAGTAGTTTAGACTGCTACTTAGAGGCATTAAAACAGTAGAGACAGTGGAGAAGTTTATGTCAATTTAGGTCACTCATGTTCCATCCTGAGTTCACTTCCATTTTCCAAGAAGAAAGGTATTTTTAAAAGTCAATATTCCCAAGGAGAAAGCTTATTTTGAAAACTGAAATGTATACTTTATAATTCATTATTTGTAAGTATTCATGTTTTTTAATTTTTTTAAATAAAAAGCAAGCAATCTCTATATACTTTTATTAAAGAATTACAGCTTTCACAGACAGCAAGATACATCATTGCTATTATCAACAGCATTACCGTCTTCATTTCTCCTTCAGCTACCAATAACAAACATCATCCTTTTGTACGAAATGTGGCCCAATTCAAAACAAATTACTTCTAACAATAAGATAACATAACTTAGATGCTGTCACATTGACTATCTAGCTACATGAAAAGCTGAAGAAACCAGAGGAAAAAAACTTAGTTTCTCAATTTTGTGATACTTAGTGACCCTTCTGACCACTCTATAAAGTGGTTCTTTAAAGAGCATTGAGGCTGATTAAACAGTCCACTTAACTAAAAAAAATACTATGCTGCAGATGTAAGACATCCATATAATAACTAAATGGCTATAGATGTATTAAACAGGGGTCCCCAATCCCCAGGCCAGAGACCGGTAACACTCCGTGGCCTGTTAGGAACCGGGCCACATGGCAGGAGGTGAGCAGTGAGCGAGCAAAGATTCATCTGTATTTGCAGCCGCTCCCCAGTGCTAGCATCACCGCCTCAGCTCCACCTCAGATCATCAGGCATTAGATTCTCATAGGAGCACAGGTCCCTGGTGTCAAAATTGGGGACTGCTATAATGTTTACTTTAAAACTAAACAGTAGCAAAAGAATTTTATATCATAACAATTATATTTAGATTCTATGCTTGATAACTGTCACTATAAGAGTAATCATACAATTATTTCCTCTTATATTGTCAAATCGTGTAAAGAAGCAGTTTTGGAATTCAAGAGTGAAGCAATACATTTCACATACCTGAGGCAAAATGTGATTGCCTATACAGTCATGTGTTGCCTAACGACACGGATACGTTCTGAGAAATGCATCTTTAGGTGATTTTATCATTGTGTGAACAACATAGAGTGCACTTACACAAGCCTAGATAGTATAGACTTCTTCACAGGTAAGCTATATGGTATACCACCATTACATATTCGGTCCTTTGTTGACTGAAACGTCATTATGCAGCACATGACTGCATAATATATGCAACACTAATTTGGACTAATTTTGAAATTATATCATAATATTATAAATACAGAGATGTTGGTCCTAAATGCCCTTTCATTAAAACAAAAAGTTTTATCCAATAATTTCTGCTTTACAAAAAAATAAAAGTGGATAATGAAATTAAGGACATTTTAAAGACTAAATTTTATAAAAGTAAACTAGCTATTGCTAAATATTCACTGACATGAGAAATGCTGATATACTGGGAAATATTAAAAACATCAGACTAGTGTCATTAACTTCTTTACTAAAAACTATGCTATAACATGCAATTGATGTCTCAAGTTTAAAAGCAAAAAACAAACAAAAAAAAACCTTTATTGCCACTTTGATCTTAAACAGGATTTATAAGAAATTTCTCTGGGAAAGCAAATTATCTCTTATTATTAAAGATGTACCTATTTTCTGTTAGAAAAGAACTAAATGTATTTGGACTCATCCAAGTTAATTTAACTGAACATAAATGCAACATTACAATTTTCCCACCATGAAGTACTTTGTTACAACAAATGTATCAACAAAACTTTATTTTCTTGAGAATGCATACAGGATGTTAGCTAAACACTGTTAGAACTACCTTTAATGTAAAGACATTCTTATGATTACTTTAGATTTTAATGTACTATAAATAGGTTATGTATCTTCTCCAGAAATACTAAAGGCCACATTGGGTGACATAGCCAAAGAAAATTTTAGCCTCTCAAAGGCTAAACAAAATACAAAATGTGAAAATTTAAAAAATGAAGAGCAAATCAGGAAAGAGAAAAACACAGCTCAGGATATACATTTCTGAAGTCAGCATTCAATTTAACATCTTAACCTCTAAACCATTAAGTTTACAAAATTAACACAAATATGTTCTTTACCACTTTTTCTCAAAAGATGTTTTATACTTACATTCACACTTGTGTATGTATGTGTATAAAATAACTGCAAACATTACCAACTATATAAATCAGACAACTGCTAGCAGCTCTGAAATATTATGAAATGAGCTGGATATTGAGACAACTTTCAGCCCTTTGGAATAATATCTGGTCTTTTAGAATGCAGTTCATACTTTCAGTTAGGAAATGGGAGAAACAGACTGATTGAATTCTTACTTATAGAATGGAGTATCTAACTGCCAACTTCAGTTTAACTTACGCTATAATAAAATGCAAAAATAATGCCTGAATATTTGAGAAACTGAAAGAAATTTCTAAAACTCAGAAGTATTACTTCATTATACAAAAACTGTTACATACCAATTACGTTCGTTTCTGATGAGTTTGCATATAAGTTAATGTGTTTGGAATGCAGACCAAGTACAGGGACTCCAGGTTCCTTGCTTTAATGAGTATTACAAAGCAGCACTGGCTTCAGCATACTTCAGACAGACCTATTCACTTACCTGGTGAATTCTGTGCCAGTCTACTCTGATGATTAAATATATTGAGGAAAGAAATGGTCCCAAAGGATAAGTGATGAAACCTTAAGGATATGGTCTTGGGCCAAAACCACAACCAGACTTCACGTAAGGTACAATCTCTCTCATACATACACACAAACACACATGCCACATATACAACCACACGCAAAAAAATTTAACACACAATGTTCCTGCTATTGTCCAGTAATTCCCCCCTCCCAAATACAATATAAACTATAGCACAAATACAATGAGTACACTGTAGCCTCAATTTAAAACTGCTGTTGATTGAGTCCACTCTGAGGGACACATCACAGGTAACACTGTGTTGTGTTGAAGTCTGTTCAGTATTGCTGATGACTAAAGCCCTTTGAATAGGTCCAAAACAGACCCACATATTATCGAATTTCAGCTATTGTGGAAAATGTTATGACGAGGCTGCAGTGTACTTGACTATGTTGAGAATTTATATTACGAAATTAATATTCGAAATAAAAATACTTCATAAGTAAAGTAAGTTATTAAAAGAAATGGATATCATTTTCAACTTAATGTGGATACCAATTATTCCCATCTCACCCCTTTCATTCCATTACTTTATAACCTGAGAAATGATTACTTGGTGTCAATTGTTATCGATATATTAATGCTTTATTATCATCTTGACTGCTAATTCCAGTCTTCAAAAATGAACATTTCCCTTCTAATCAAATGAGGCCCTTCCTCTTTAAAATGCCTGACTTCGTATATCAAGACAGTTAGAAAGCAATAAAAAAACAGTATCATGGGGTAAATTATGATTATATAGGTTTGAGTCACATTAGCTTATTCCTGTGTAATGTAAACTTTATCCTACAGAAAAAAATTTTTTTAAATTATTGAAGTGCTTACATTTATTGACAAACCATGTATTTTCACAAAATTAAAATCTGAAATAAATTTTCCATCTAAGTGTTTCATTTAACCAGAGACATTCAAAACACCTATGAAACTAAATTAACATTACTGTATTTTCTTATAACCAGTAGTTCACATTAGTTTGTAAGTAGGAATAAAAAGAAAAATGAGCTCTAAATAAATGACACAGGAGGCAATAAATTGACACATGACAAGTAAATAAAAGGCTAAAGCACTCCAATACCATTGAAACTGTTTTAATGTTGTTGCAACTCCAAAATGCAACAATCATCAGCTTGTAAAGACCCAAATTTCAAAATTTCATTTTAATTACTCCTTTATACCTATTTTACAAAATAAAGGCAAGAAACATTTAAATCCTCCTTGTCCTAGTTGTGCTATCTATGTTCCTAACTTGTTTTCTACCACTATAGTGTATGCTACAATTCCCATCAGATGCTATATAAGAAAAGTAAAATAAAATATTAACCTCTGCTTCAATGTACAGTTTCCAGAATCTGCCAGAACTGGGGAACTGGGCAACAAGGCGTTCATAAGTCTTCCGTGCTTTGTCTATAGGTTGATTCTAAAATTGAAAACCAATAAACAGCATTTACAATGTTAGGATTATGAAAATATTTACTGCAGAACCAAGTAGTGTGATTGGACCCATAGAGAAGGAAATGTAATCCTATATCACTAAACCTGTGCCTCTCGAATGAGAATGCTCCAAGCGTCAAGGTCATATGGATTCTCTTCTAATTTCTTTTCAGCTTTCTTCACCTTCTCTGGGACATACTCAGCTGCCTGGGGAGAAAAAGTAATGAACTGAAGTTATTGTTCTAAAAATCTCATGCTTAATTTAATTCAAGCACAATATATCAGTCCCTGGATACAATATCACAGTACAAAGCATAAAAATGTCCTCTTATAAGAGGCATGCATTTTCTGTAATCTATATATGTTATCTTAAGGCAACTGCATAAAAACAAAAGTGATTACATACTTTTAGAAGACATTTTAAAATTTAAATAAACCCATCTTTTATATTAAATACTATAGAAGAGCATTTCTCAAACTTTGTGGTCTCAGGACCCTTTTTAGATTTTGAAAACTTATTGAGTATGCCAAAGAGCTTTTGTTTATGAGTTATTTCAAATTTACTATATTAGAAATTAAACAGACAAAAACATTAAATATTCATTAGTGTTCAAATAAAATTTACATGTTAACATAAATAACATCTTTATGAAAAATAACTATTAAAAATTCAATGAGAATACTCTTGTTTTATACATATATTTGTTTAAATGTCTGACTTTAAAAAATGTAGTTAGATTTTCACATGCTTTTGTATTTGATCTGTTGTGATATCACATCATGTAAAAATTCCACTGTACACTCACGAGAGATTAAGAGTGACAAAGGCAGACAATATCTTAAATTTATGATAAAACAGTTTGAACTCACAGATCCTCTGAAAGTCTTAGGAACCCCCAGAGTCCCTGGACCAACCTTGAGAAACACCGCTATAGTGCATTTATCCCGAGCCACAAAGGAAAAGTACAGAATGACATAAACATTTTATAAAAAAGCTTTAAAAACATGATTCACAAACTGCATATACACCATGATGAAAACTATAAAAGAAATCTGAAATAAAAGAGGTTAAAAAGATTGTACTAAAATGTTTAGTGGTCATGTGGATGACAAATGATGGAAGTACAGGTGATTTTTTCCCCCCTTCCTATCTTTTGATATATTCTAAGCCCTGGTAGTGGCAATTAATATTTCAGAACAATTCTGTTCAAACACAAGTTAGGAAATTTGTTTAAGTCATCTTTTTAGAAAAAAAAATACCTGGGAGAAATATAATCTTTTCTTTAAAATAAATTAGTTTCTACCACTGATACATATAATTTAGAAAGAAAACATGTTTTAAAAGACTAATGTAATTTTGCATCAAAATTACGTTTTACTAATATGCAAGAGCTTCATAAATAGATTCCTCAAGAAACTAAAACTAGAAAAGTTTAATAAAGGAGGACTATTGGCCCCACCCACATATTAAAACATAAAATGACAAACAGTTTGGTAATGGTGACAAACCAATCACTGAATCAGGTTGGTTCAGAAAGGGAGCAATACTTGGAAAAATCAGCAAATAATAAAGGTGGCATTTCAAGTTAGAATGGTGGATTATTCAAAGTATTGTGTTAGATTAACTGCAAAGTCAACTTTATCAAAATAAAGCTGAATTCCTATTTTACCCTTTCTACCAAAACTAAAGTAAGAGCAAAGACTTAAACGGTAAAAAGAAAAAAAAAAGAACTAGAGGAAAACATGTTGAAATTTATCTTTGCATGAGAAAGGCTCATCAGAAGCCTTTGAAAAGAGTGAGTGAGCTTCATTCATGAAGTTTAAATTTGTGCATTCGAAAATATAATCATAGTCAAAACACAAACTTAAAAAATATCCCCAACACATAAAGTACTAAATTTATTAACATAAAGTCCAGTCAACAGAAGACCAGCCAACAAAAAAAAAAAGAAAAAAAAAAAAAGGCAAAGTATTTAAATAGTTCCTAGAAAAAGTAACAATGAAGTTTAAACATTCAAAAGAAATGTAAACGTAAAACATGACAGAGATCAACCTGTTTTATAATTCGCATTGCACTGGTAAGGGTATGTAGAAACAAACATTTTCTCATCGTTGGCAGGGGCAAGTAGTAACACTGATCAAAACTAAATGTGACAAGTAGTAACACTGATCAAAACTAAATGTGAATGTCGGACCTTGAATTCCACCCCGGCAACATATGCTAGGCGCATGTGCACAAGGATGTATATTGAAGAATAGTCAGCTACTAGGCTGTTTTGTTGCATAAGACTGGAAGTAATTTAAATAATCATGTACAAAAGAACTGGTTACATATATTATGGAACTTGTAGTCACTGTAAAAAAAAAAAAAAAGGCAAGGCAGCAACATAGAACAATCTCTATAATATTGGGTTAAAAAAGGGAGGTCTGGGGAGACACACATGCTACATACATTTATGTTACACTACATACTCTTCTGCTGTTTGAATTTTTACTATTCACTGAGAAATATTTGCTCAGTGCCTAGTATGTGCTAGACATTGTTGAAGGGGCACCTGGATACAACAAAATAACTTCTTCTTTCAAAGGGATACTTCTTGAAAAAATAAACCTTAAAAATATTTTTAAATAAACTAGGATCTTAATTCATAAGATACCAAACAATAAATGTTAATGATAAAATAAGAAGTAAATATGATACAAGAAGTTTAAATCAGGAACTAAAAAACAGTTAATCTATACTTGAATTGCTTTAGTCAAAGTTAATTAGTGTTTCAAAGCAGCCCGATGGGAGACCAAAGCTCTCAACAACCACTTGCTGAAAATTAACCTACCAAATTAATGTATACCATAATTTCTTAAAAAAACAAAACAAACAAACAAAAACTCAGAAGATAGCATATTTGACCAACATAATTGCAGCAAGAAGTATAAATGTCTCCTTACCAAAATAAAGCCATTACTTTAGTGATTCTCAACCCAAACAGCATATTAGAATCAACTGGGATAAAGGGGATTTAAAAAGATGCTCAAGCCCCTCTGTCCATCAAATAAGAATTCCCAAAAACAGGCTTGGAAGATCACTTTAAAAAAAAAAAAAAAAACTTTCCAGGTGGTTGTAACGTGCAGCCTCAGTTGAAAACCATGGCTTTCCAGGGGTCCCTAACCTTTTTTGGTGCCACAGAACCTTCCTGTAGTCTAGTGAAACCTATGGGCCCTTTCTTAGAATAATGTTCTTACATACACAAAATATGAGGGTTTTTAAAGGAAACCAATTTCACCGAAATATGATTATTAAAATATTTTTAAAGTTTTATATAACATGATCCAGTGGTGAGTCTACTGATATGCGCAACAATAATTTGAATATTTATGTCCCACTATTCACAGTTGTTGCTAAGACTACTAGTTTGGTTTCTTACCTATACTCATAATAAAAAGGATCTTCCCCGTTCTAGTTCATAGAACCCCTAAAATTCTGTCCACAGACACCTGAGGAAAGGAGTTACCATGGATCTAAGAACCATGCAAAGGATGGTGGCGATCAGATGTAAAAAACATTTGTTGAGCATCTACACTGTCAAGCATTAATCACCATTCCTTGTTAAGTAACTAGTAACCCCTTGCATAATAAGAAATATAATTAAATTACATTAAACCCAAATTCCAGTTAGAATCTGACAGAATCATGGCTCAGCTCTTTTCAGAATGTTACACCTCTAAATATTTTCCACTGGCCAAGGATGTCATTAAATGTTCATAAAACAACCATATAGATAGTTCTCAATCAATTAATTAACCATAGAAGCTAACCAAAATGACCAAGAGTATACTCTGGTCGTTGTGGCCACATTTAATTTCCACAATAAAAAGTCGTTTATTGTCATGGCTATGAACCAGTTGGACAGCCAACAGCACATCTTTCTTTTCTAGCCTGGTTACCATATTGATATAGGCAAAGGAAAATTGAGTTTTCTAGTATCCAACAGGAGACAATGCCTCCATAAGGAATTGAGTTGTATTATTATTTCCTGAAATAGGTCACTCTAGGAAAACTAAGGGCACATTTCTAGTGCCTATTTATAATGGAATGAAGTCAGAACTCTGCTTACTATAGCAAAAAAACCTGCTATCCCATGTTCACATGTTCCAAAACTTATTACTATCAAAGAACTATCAAAATTCAGCTTTTGCCTTTGAAATAAACTATAATCCCATTATCATTCTTTAGATGTCAGTAGGGAATAGGATGGGGCCCCAAATCAAATGAGAACAAAAGCTGGACAAGTTTCCAAGGCATGCATATTACCAATGATATTAGTAGAACTTTGGGAACATCTTTGATTTGTGCCAATTTTAAAAACCAGAAAAATAGTACAACTGCATGAAGTATACAGAGATACACACCAACATATACAATTTTGAATGGGTACAAAATCAGGAAAAAATGGTGATTTAATGATGTACTTTTTTGTATAAGGAGGAAATACTACTGAAGAATTCTCCAGCATCTGTTCTACGAACTGCTTTTTTAGTAGCATATTGCTAAAAAGCTACTATATTTTCTCTGTGAACAACAACACATGTACAACTGACAAATCCTGGAGGTCTGGTAAATCCATTACATGTTTCATCTTTCTTATTTTTTAACTATGGCTTTACTGAGACATAATCATACTGTGCAATTCATCTATTTAAATTATAAAATTCAATGGTTTTTAGTAATATTCAGAGTTGTCTAACCACTCTGAATATTAAAATTTTAAAACATTTATCACCCCAAAGAGAAATCTGTACCCATAACAGCCATTCCCACTTCCCAATCCCCTATCCCAGGGCCCAAAGCGTGAGCCGCAGACCGGTGGCCCATGGTCTGAAAGGAGCCAGGTCGCACAGCAGGAGGTGAGCGGCTGGCCAGCAAGGGAAGCTTCACCTGTGTGTGTAGTGCTCCCCAGTGCTAGCATCACCCTCAGTTCAGATCCTCAGGCATTAGATTCTCATAGGAGCACCAGTCCCTGGTGCCAAAAAGGTTGGGGACTACTACCTAGCCCCCAGGCAACCACCAATCTATTTTCGGTCTCCACAGATGTGAAGTTATTTCATGTAAACGCTATCATACGACACGTATTCTTTTGTTTTTGGCTTTCATGTTGCATGTTTTCAAGGTTATGTTTTATCACTTATCAGTACTTTCCTTTCAATTGCCAAATAATATTCCGTTGCATGGCTAGCCTACATTTTATTTATTCATCGAGCTGATGGAATTTGGATTGTTTCAGTTTTTGGGTGTTCATTTTGAGTTTTCTTTTTTCTTACATATATACCACCAGTAAGTGAAACTGCTAAGTCCTATGGTAATTGTTTTAACATTTTGAAGAACTGCCAGACTGTTTTCCAAAATGACTGAACCATTTTATATTCCCATCAGAAGTGTTATGAAGGTTCCAATTTCTCCACCTCTTCACCAAAACTTGTTATTGTCATTTTCATGATTATAACCGTCTTAGTGCGTGTGAAATGGCATCTCATGGTTTTGATCCGCATTTCCCTGATTGCTAATAAAGTTCAGCATTTTCCCATGTTCTCAATGGTGACTTGTATGTATCTTTGGGAAAATGTCTATTCAGAATTCTTGCTCAATTTTACTTGGGTTATCTTTATCATTGAATTGCAAGAATCCTTTATACGTTATAGATACAAGTTCTTTATTAGATATGATTTATAAAAATTTTATCCCATTTGGTGGATTGTCTTTTCACTTTCCATGCTTAAATTAATATTTTGTTTGTTATATCAAGCTAACTCAGAGATATTGAACTCAGGGCAGTGACCTCATGGGCACCATGTAGTATTTCCACAACTCTTAAAGTAAAGAATCACTTTGCACATTTAAATACTGAGGAACCAAAGAGTTGTTGTTTTTTTTTTTTAATGTGGGTTATTTCTATCAATATTATTATATTAAAACTAAAAAAATTTAATTCATCTTAAAACAAACTCACTTCATTTAAAAATATTTTCCAAAACAAAAAACAAAAATCAGTGAAAACAATAGTACTGTTTTACATTTCTTATAATTTATTGTCTGGCTGAATTGAAAACATTGCTTCCACTTGCAGTTTATGGCAATATATTGTTCTGGATGAAGCATATGTAGTTGGAAAAGAGAGAAGCATTTTTAATAGTCTTTTTATATAATTGTGGATATGTCATGTAGCCTCTGGAAAACTGAGTTAATAAGCATTATTGAAACCGCAAACCACTTTCTATATGGCAGCATAACTTATTAACAGGGAGTAGTTAACTGGAGGGAGGGAAACGGAGAAGTGCCATTCCCATTCCCACTAGGAAAGTACAACTTGGACAGAAAAAAGGTAGTTCTTTCTCTAAAAAGCTATTTTTGTGGTAAATGGGGAAGGTGTTATGCTAGAGGTCATACTAAAATTAACTTAAAATACAGATCAATGAAAGTTTAATCTGAGCAATAAATGTCAAAAGTATGGGGGAGGGGGAAATGGTAAGTTTAAAGATTGAATCCCATATAAGATCTTGACCATGACCAAACTTAACAGAGATGAGTCTCAAACTTGGTTTTATGGTTATTTCCCATTAAGAGTAATAACTAAATATAGTAGGCAAGAGAAAATCAGTAAAATACTATCAAAAGCCCAATCATCATCAAATAATCTGCAATTCTTTTCTCCATTTATTTTATCAAGAATGTATTCAAAAACAACTTTTAAGGTTCAGGTATCTTCAACCCCTGTGTAAGTGGTTTGCAAACTTTAATTTACATAAAATCACCAGTGGTACTGATTTCAAAGGAAAATTCTCAGCCTCGGAGTCTGTTATAGAACATCTGAAATTGGGGTGTAAACACCTATACTTTTTATAAAGCACCTAAGTGATTATGATGCAATGAACTATGGACTCCATTTTGAGAAGCACTAATCTACCTAGTTCTATAAATATATCTTTTCAAATGTTGTGTTTCCTTAAAAATAAATTGGCATCAGACCTAAATCAATCCAATTTTTTTCCTAAAGCATTAAGAAAAGTGCATATACTACTTATATATTTGAAGTCTTAAGTCTCTCTTGATAGCTAACTTTTCTCAAAATTAAAAGACTGGGATAGCACTATGCAAGACTATCTGCACGTACTGTTGTAACTGAGCCAATTCATATGCCTAGAGAATAAAGTATTTTATGTGACAGGTGACATTAGGACTGGATGCCAGCATAGTCCTGTGCAACAGAACTCTACATGATTTTTTGTGTATGAACCTGAATACGTACCCTTTATATAATCCCTTCGATCTTTCCAAAGACTAAAAATCTACTAAGCATGCAAACAACCCAAAAACTTAAAAAAAAAAAAATGGGCTAAAGGTTATTGGTCCAAATAATTATACTTATCATATTTGCTTATTAAATTTGCTTATACATCTCCTAGGAAACAAATAGCTACAAATTATAAATATAAAACTTTAATCTTTTAGAATTTGAAAAATGTGGCTTTAGACCAATAGCCAAGATATTAATTCCCTAGATAAACTAAGTGAAACATCAATTAGTACATAGTTTTGCCCTTCTGGTTTTCTCAACATTTAGTGCTTATTAAAAGTATCCATTAATCCAAAATTAGTTTTAACATTGCCCAACTCAAATTTCTTTTAAGATCATTTCTCACATCATTCATTACCAACTATTCAGCAAAACAAAGACTCAAATGGCAATTATCCATTTAATAGGTACAAATATCTGAATACAGAGCTTGCTGTTCTAGGTCTATCGAGAAAGTCAACTCCTGTATCCCCTGAAACTCCTGTAATCCTAATACTGAAAGAATACAATCTCTCCAAACACAGTACCTTTCTGTTGTACCTCTAAGGAAAATCAATAGTTCAGTAATCAGATCAATCTCTCTTAGGAACAATCATTGCCAAATATTTTATATACCACCCAGTTTTCTCAAAAAATATTAGAAATAAAGATCAAATCAAATTTGCCTGCCACTTAAAAATAGGAGTCAAAGTAGGAAAAGCTATTATTGAAAGATTTTGTTAAAAACAGATATAAACAATTAGCATCCTCCAACACATCCATTTTGGCTTTAAAACTGGCGCTGTTACCTCTTAACTGCTAGTAAGTACTCATAATTACCCAACAAAATAAATCAGGCTTCAAATTTCAACACTGTTGGTGTTTCATCTTTTTTCATTAACAAGTACATAAAAAAACACTTTTTGTATTTTCTCTATCTTCTCAAACTTACTTTTCACCAAAAGTACAAACTGATTTATGGCCCTGAATTTCCCCGCTTTGTTTAAGGACTACTGGCAATTTATTTGTGCTTCTTCAAGTCATGAAAATTTTCCAAAGTGAGGATGGAAATTTTGTTTATATTTTGGGCCTTCCTAATTTTAGGATAGGCTACATATTGTTTAAAAAGTGAAGTCTTATTTTTCTAAAAGACAAAAGTATAAACATTTTAGAAAGGACTTAAAGGTTCATATGAACTGACCTGGCCCAAGACATTTTTCTCTCTCCTTTTATCCCACAAACTTTAGAAACCATACACTCGTATGCCCTAAATATTTTATTTTGTATTATTTATGCATCTGTTTTCCCAAAAGATTAAATTCTGAGACTTCGTAACATATCACAAATAACCTTGGTGCAAAATTCATCTATTCATTTACTGAACGCCTTTAAGTATCAAAACAGTATTCCTAGGTTTTTAAGATACAACCATGAATAAATAAGGCAACCCCTTCAACTCAAGCTCAAACTCAGTGGAGGAACTATAAACAATAGCCTACTAAATGCTGTAGAGTAGTGCACAAGGTAAAATAGAGCTAAAGAAGAATGAGATTAAAAGTTGAATCTAGCAGTTAAAAAAATACCTACGAGATAAAAATATAGCCATGATTCTGCATAGGAACCAGATGTTTTTTCATTGTGGGGTAGGTGGGGGAGATCTATATGTACACGGTTTTGTCACCATTAAACTGGCAAAAACTATAAACATGAAGCTTCATAAGAATACCCACAAACACTGCAAAGTCATTTAAATATCTTGTAAATGCAAAATGGAACTTCCTTACAAGAGTAAAAAAATATTTACAATAAACCTTATCAGTGATTTTGGTTGTCTACGACCATTTCCCTCTTTCAAAGAACACAAATCCAGATATTCAGGAAAAAAATGACCATCCATATTTTTGATTAGCAATTTAAGATATTGGATTTATTTTAAAAAATTTTTTGAGCTTCAATGCTAAAAGCTTGCAGGATTTTGTCTATTCCATTCCTTGGCATCTTTCCAAAGCAAATCTGATTCAGAGTAGTTTTGATTTTTTTCTTGATTCTTCACTTTTGTTTAATCTCTTTTTCTTGTCTATTATCTCTGGTCATTTTAGGCATTCTTCTTTTGCTCTAAATTTTCACTGACTCATACATAAAGCAAACTGATTCATATTTTTAATTATGTCACTCTTTAAGGTATTTTTAAATCACCATTTCGTTTAAAGCTGAATAATACAATATTTGGGACTTGCTTTAAATAATAGGTGAGAAGAGCAAGTGAAAGTATGGAGAAAACAAGATTTGCCATGGGTTGAAACTCTATGATAGGAACATTATATTATTCTTTTTTTTTTGCATGTTTGAAATGTGTCATTAAAAGTTAAAGACTATATAAGGATGACTCTGTTGGTAATCAAATGTCAAAAAATGTCTTCCCATAAATCCACAGTGATATTCAACCTTTGAAAAGGACAAAGAAAAAAAAAGGAAGTTTTTCTTTACAGAAAAATATGAGCCAGCAAGTAGAGTAACAGAAGTTTTAAAAAACGACCATTTGCCACCTCCAATGTAATAACTGATTTATTCAAAGATTATCAATTAATAACTAGGTAAAAGGTTATTGAGGAACACAGTATCAATCCACAGATTACTACAGGCAAAGGGGAAAATAATCCTTCATAATAAGGGATACAGCAGTCATCACCCTAACCAAGTGATCAAACTTCAAACATCACTAATAGCGGGACAACCTAGTTTGAGGTACCTTTTGATGTAATGTTATAAAGTATTCTACCCAAAAATATTTAACCTAAATATTATCAAAGCTGAGTTTAGTTTTCAGGAAATACAGAAGATGAAGGGACAAGTTAAATGACACTTGCACACGCAAAAATCAAACCTAGAAAATGAGAAGTTATAAAACTATCTGGATTCTTCAAATAGACAATATCTTAGAGGAGAAATAAATGGGGGGCTATTCAAGAGACATGATGCAATGTGAACCTAGATTAGATTCTGATTTTTAAAAAAAACCTATGAATAACATTCTTGGGACAACTGGGCAAATCTGAACATAGACTGGATTTTAGAAATTAATTTTCTTAGGTGGGAAAATGGTATGATGGTTATATAAGGGCATTACTGCTGAATTATGTGGAGATGATGCTGAACAATGAGCATGCTGAAATACTCGGGGCTGAAATATGTGTTGACTGACTTTCAACTAAATATGCATGGAAATAGAGCAAATACAGCAAATCGTTTAACAATCGTTGATTCGTAGTGAAGAATTGTACTATGGGTGTTCACTGCACTTTTAACTTATTTCTATGTTCTAAACTTTGCACAATAAAATTTTGGGTGAGAATTTTTTTCTGTAAAATTTCACCAACATCTCCCCCATTTAAAACACCAGAGTTCTGAAATATTGAAGGTCATAGCAAAATTACAGTGTCTTTACAATTTTAGATGAATTTAAGAATTCCAAAATTTCAGTGCATTATTCCTCCTCGACTTTCACATGACGAAATATGAGTCCAGAAAAAGGGTAGGTAGGTGTAAAGAGACCTTAGACAATTTTAAGACTTTGCAGTCTTGGCCATCAGATATAATGCCAACACTGCAAAGATTTCAGGGCTGCAATCAGTCGACAAGCAAACACAAACTTCAGTTAGGCAAACTTGCCTGACAAAAATGAAATTTACAGTCACCAAGACTATTCAATAGGAACGCTCCAATTTTGCCTCATCTCTGTCAACCTCTAGGTTATAAGCTGGGGACTTGAAAAACGAAAACCTAAGTGTATTTCGTTGCTATGGCAATGAAAAATTTCAGGAAACTGAGACTGTAGGCTAGCTAGCCTCCATTTTAAAAACTATTTACCTAAATATACCAGAAAAACAAACTGAATAACATCTTTCATAAAATATGTTTCGCCTTTCAAACTAAAAAGTAAATATCATCCTACAAAATTCTAAATAAAAGGCAAAAAAACCCCCACGCCAAATTATTTACTTAAAATGTGAATTTTGAAATATCTGAACGTCACTTAAACTCGGTATTAAAACAGATGCTTTTATTTACAATGGCCAAAACGGACTTCTCATTTCCGATTTACCGAATTCTGCAATATCTGTCTTGCTGGAAAACGATAATGAAATGTAGAAGAGAGGGAAAACAATGAAGCGGGAGAAACCACAAAATTCCTAAATCTCACTCAGCATAACCATGCCCTACTCCTAGACTGTTTTTTCGTTCGCTCTGGCAAGTCTATTTCCTCAGATTAGTTTAACTGCAAATTATTTCTCAAGTTAGTAACCTATTTGAGTACTGTACATATCCGTGAAGGGGCGAAAGGAATATTGTCTAGTTTTTGGTAAACAGCGAGTGCATGTTAAAATAATCAATTCCTAACCACCCAAACATCAAAACGGTATCAAAGGAAGACATCCAACCAGAGTAGTCCCATGAACCTAAACTGAACGAAATAGCTTCCTAGCTATTGTCTAAATCAAATATTTGTTCATATTAACGCGTAAAACAGAGAAGCCAAAAATAATTTTAAAGCTCAGATACTGCTCCCCATTCCCACCATTTTTTTGTACCCGGTTCTCCGAGTTTATTACACCCCTGATCTCTCCCTCAAGCGAATATGGCTGGAGTACTAAGACGAACAGAGACGTGGAGAAAAGAGGTCGCCACGAGGCCCCATCACTCTCCTTCCTCACCTGCTCTGTGGCTCCGTCTCCTGACATGGCCTCAGATTATTAGAACGTGCGAACTGGCTCGCGATGCGAAGCTAGAAAAGAAAAATTAAACTAAAAACCACCCCCAAACCAACAAAGTTAACCCCTGCCCAGCGGAGCCAGACAGCCAACACGAAACGCCACCGCCCACTCAGATATGAATTAAAATGGCTGCGCCCCTGCCGGCCGAGAAGAGAGGTGTGGCTTCTGTATTAACTTCCGGGGCAGTGGGTGGGGCTAAGAGCTCAACTCGCCGGTTACTCGGCCGCGCAGAAGCAGAGAGATCCTAGAGGGACGGGGCAGTCCCTGTGATGACGTCACGGCCCTGGGCTGGAAAACTGTTGCTGAACTGGCTGCAACCGGCTGGGAGGCGGAAAACTTTGGCTTGGTGGCTCGCGGGCCTTTTGGAATTTCATTATCGCGATGTGGTCCGGGTTTTTCTCTCTTGAAGCCTGGCTGCCAGTCAGTTAAGTTCGGGCACACTGGCCGTCTTAGGGAGCAATGTGAAGTGTTAAATGCCTCTTGTATTTTGGAAATAAGGAATCTTTCGAGGTTTTTTGTGGTCTAAGCTAATGCATTTTACGCTTTTGGGGATGAGGGAAGGAATATCAAACCCATATTAAGTTATACTGTGACCATTTACTATAGTGTCTAAGGCTTTGAAATCAGTAAGGCCCAGGTTTTAAGCTCAGCATCTGCAAAGTGAAGTTAATAGCGCTCAGTCTAGAGCCAGACTGCATTCATTTGAATCCTGGCTTTATGTCCAACTAGATGAGCAATTTAACTTCCCGTGCCACAGTTCCCTTGCCTTTAGATAGGAATGACAATAGTTCCTGTAATTTTAGAAAGTCACACATCTTTCTCACACAGTAAGATAAAGTGCTCCAAACAGTACCTGACATAGCCCAAGGTTAAGTGAGAGCAAGTCTTCTCAAACTCTTTTTTTATTCAAAGATTATCATAAGATGTCTCCTTTCACCTTCCTTGCCTATAGTGGCCTATGCCCCAAAGTAAACTATTGAACTTTTCCCATATACCCCTATCCTTTTCAATCTCCCACCTCTGCTCATAATTCCACTTCTGCCCTTTGCACAGCCTGAATCTTAACCCTTCCAAGTAATCAGACACATGAGTAAAAGATGTATATCAACAGATGTTTAATGCAACAACAGTGCTAGTTAAATATATCGCAAGGCATCTCTGCAATGGTATATCATGCAGCCAGTAAACTGATGCTAATATATGATTATATACTGACAGACATCCATCATATTAAGTGAAAAATCAGAATACGAAAAAAGTACATTATATAGAATGTACAGGGTATGTACATCTAGATTGTGTCACATTTTTTCTGTTTGCTGAGTTTATCTATGATGAACTAATGTAAGGACAATATTCTTTAAGAATAGGATTCACATTCCATTCATTAAAGTTTGACTCAAATGCCATTTTTTTCTCAATATTTTTAATGAAAAACTTTAAAGAAATAAAAGTTCAAAGAATAATATGATGAATACCCATATAACCACTACCTTGATCCAGTAACTAACATTTTGGCATGCTTTATATGTATGTATTTATCTATATAGTTTGTTGTTTTACAAAGTAATTTGAAAGTACAGCAATCTGGGCCTAGCTTAGCTGCATGCGTCTCCCTTAAGTTCTTACGTGAGGTTACCCCTAAGCTGTCTTCTGCAAGTCTGAGGCCTCATTTGAAAACCCGACTAGAACAAGATTTGCTTTCAAACTCACTCGTGTGGGCTTCTATACTTCAAGACTGTTAGATTGAGGGCCTCATTTTTTCGCTGACTCTTAACCAGAGTCCTCTTTCAGTTTCTTTTCATGTGAACCTCTCCACAGGGCTGTCTGACAATATGGCAGTCCAAAAGAGAGAGAGAGAATGCACAACAGAAACCACTGTCTTTTTATAACCTAAGATCAGAAGTAACCTCATAACTTATGCCATATTTGATTCATTAAGGAAGTGGCAGTCATTAAGGGTCATCTTAGCGGCTATGTACCTTAGCATCAAGCCAAACACAGTACAGGTTCTTATGGATATTAGTTATGTTAAAGTGGCTTGAATCCAGTGGGTACTTTTGAGTGAATTAAAAAGCAATCAAAAGTTTACCCTCAACAAAACGAAAAGACAATCTACTGAATGGGAGAAGCTTGATGATATTTGTCAATGATACATCTGATAAAGGGTTAATATCCAAAATTTATAAAGACCTCATATAATGCAACACCAAAAAACCCAAACCAATTAAAAAATGGGCCAAGGACCTGAATAGACATTTCTGTAAGGAAGGTGACATACAGAGCCAATAGACATACGAAAAAATGCTCAGTGCTAATCATCAGAGACATGCTAATTAAAACCACAATTGAGATATCTCTTCACACCTATCAGAATGGATATTACCAATAATCAAAAAATCAAGCATTGACAAGGATGTGGAGAAAAGAGAATCCTCGTGCACAGTTGGTGGGATCACAAATTGGTACAGCCACTATGAAAAACAGTTTGGAGGTTTCTCAAAAAATTAAAAAAAGAACTACCTTATGATCCAGCAATTCCACTTCTGGGTATTTATCCAAAGAAAACCAAAACATCCCCTATGTTCGCTGCAGCTCTATGTACAATAGACAAGATGTAGAAGCAACCTAAGTCCCATCAATAGACGATTGGATAAAGAAGTTGTACATATATATAATAGAATATTACTCAGCCATAAAAAAAACAAAATCTTAACCATTTGCAACAACATGGATGGACCTAGAGGGTATTATGCTAAGTGAAATAAGTCAGACAGAGAAAGACAAATATATGATTTCACTTACATGTGGAATCTAAGAAACAAAATAAAATAAAAACAGACTCGTAGATACAGAGAACAAACTGGTGATTGCAGATGGGAGGAGGGTTAGGGGGCTGGGTGAAAAAGGAAGAATTAAGGTGATAATTACAAAATAGTCACAAGGATCTAAAGTACAGCATAGGAAATACAGTCAATAATATTGTAATAGCTATGTGTAGTGCCAGGTGGGTACTAGACTAATTGGGGGAATCACTTCATAAATTATATAAATGTCTAACCACTATACTATACACTTGAAACTAATATAAAATAATATCGAATGTCAACTCTAATTGAAAAATAAAAATCAAAGCACAATCAAAATTTTGTTTTAGCTGTCACTTGAAATGTATAAATCATCACTAGAGCTTGGGAATTTGTCCTGTATTATAATTCTTATTTAACATTTTTAGAATTTATTTAGTTCATTTCTTTCATTAACTTCCAACATCATTTTAGAGCTGCAAATCATTCTATACCAAAATTGTACAAGGTTGGCATTTTATAATTAATCCTCAGGCCAATTGTACTAATGAACAAAATTGGAAGAGTCCAAAACCAAAATCAACAAATTAAAAACAGCACCAAGCTATAAAATACAGGATAGTTAGATTTATCCATAAAGATGGATTAACATTAGGATATCTATTAAATACATTGTCGTATTAGCAATTAAAGAAAATTTATCATCTGATATTTATTTAAAGTATTTGATAAAATTCTACACACATTTATGATTTAAGAAAAGGAAAATCTCTAACTAGGAATAAAAGGAAAATTCTCTGCTAAAAATTATTTCCCAGAAATCCACAGCAAATCAGCTTAAATTACAGTAATGGCCACTTACACTTCTACTACTACACTGCACTGGAGGTCTCAGCTAATGCTAAATGAAGTATAAATTTTGGAAAGTAAGACAAATCTGTCAGTGGTTTCAAAAATATGATTTTTTAAAACAATATGATTTTCTACCTAGAATAATACAAGTAAATCAATTGACAAACTATTAGAAATAATAGTAAAATCCAGTAAGGTAGCCAAATAAAAGATCCACTTATAAAAAGTTTTAGTCCCCTCTACTCTAGCAATAATGAATTAGAAAAATGTCATAAATGAAAAGATATGCTCATAATAACAATCAAAACCATAAAACATCCAGGAGCAGCTCTTGTTCTGGTTGCCTATGACCTTTCAGTTGCCAAATGCAATGGTCAGTCCTCCAGTCCTCTTCATCTTATTTGATCTACCAGCAGTGATGAAGCTGATCATTCTCTTCTTCTGGAAACATTTTTGTTACTTGACATCCAGAATACGCATTTCTTGGTTTGTCACCACCTCATTGGCCACAATTTTATATATATGATATACATGGATATAATATACACATCAGCCAATATCACTCAAAAGACAAATAAAATACTATTAACAGGTACATTGTAATATTACTATGAAATTTGCCACTTGCAATGTTCCCATGAATCCCCCAGGTGGCAGACAAATACAATTTCCACTTGACAAAAAAACCTTGGTTAAGAACATCACTTCCTTATCGCAAATCACTAGAAATATTCATCAGAATTTTAGGGTACTGTCCAAGCATATTTACCATGTGATGAAAGAACTAACTTTTTTTGTTACTTACATTACACTTTTATTAGAAACATAAATGGCAATTATTAAATTGCTGAGCAATCATAATTAGGCACTCTGATAAATAAATATTTCACCTGATCCATTATTCTAAACACTTAGAAATGTATCTGCTGATGATAAATGCTAGTATTGGTCCTTCGGAATCTGAAAAAAATAAATTAAGCATCACCGGTGATAAAGTAAAAGCTCTATAAACAAAATGAGTTTTTAGAAATTCTTCAGAGATTTCCGTAGTTATTTCTAATTTTAAACTCATGTAAGTTAAAATTGGGCATAAGAGGCTGAGTGTATGTTATACTTGATATGGTATACCCACTTGCTATAAATATGTTAAGCATGTGTGACCTCCTCACCTTCACAGCTATATTTTCCAAATATTTCAGTCTGCTTTTTATATTTTGACCTATTTTACAAAAAGGTTAATAGGCACATGACAACAGCTATTTAAAAAGACGGGCAAATATTTTGAAAGCTTGTGTGAACAGGACACCAATATATCTGTGATTTAGTTTTTAAGGTATATAAAATACTTCCAAATAATGAATTGTCCATGTACATGATAAAACTGCTCAGAATGACCACTGACTCATCTTGAATTTGAATGTTAATTAAACACAGTTTTTACAGATTTCTTAAATTTAATATGACTACTGCTTGAGTTGAAAATGATCAGTTTTTTAAAATCTGGACATTGTTAAATTATATTCATTGTTCTAAATATTTTAAAATTTTCCTTAAATTAGTCAAAGCTAATTTGACTAATTCCTTAAATTAGTCAAAGCAACTAGAACAACAATATTGATGAAAAAGGAGAGAGAAAGAAAAGCAATTATAATCTCACCACTTTGAAAAACAGTTTTTATTTTACATAGTTCCTTTTGTGTTCCATCATACACATATATTTTTTCCATTGTAATAAATGTTGGGTATGTATAATTTTGATTTCTGTGGAGGGCTATTTTTTGTTTTTAAAAAATGTGAGCCCTATACTAATTGGTATGACAGACTTTATACTGCTTCCTCCTGCCTCATAAGAGTTTAAATGCTTTTGTCAGGGATGGACACTGGAATCACTCTACCCAATAGACTCACACGTGAATTAAACTATCCAATCACATGTATGCTACTTGAAAAGTTGAAGCTGAAAGAAGAGAGACACTGGGGGTGGGGGAAGAGAGAGAAAGAGAAAGAAAGGAAGAAAGAGAAACCAAGTGGACACCAGTCCTAAAATCATCTCAGTTATGAAATGGTTTAATAATTTAAAACTGTACATGTCCTTATGTTAACCCTTTTTCCTAAGACTGAATGAAGTTCTGTTCTTTGCAACCTAAAACGTGACACAACCGCAATTTGATAAATTATCCGTTTATTTCCTCTTTCCCCTTCTTTTTCTGTTCCCTTACCTTTTATGTGAGCTTGTTCGCCAAATGATTCATTTGAAATAGAAATAATTTTTAAAAACAGATTTTACCAACTTCGAAAACTCGATGTTGCATAAAAATAATGAATATTTTAGAACTTTGCTTCCACAGTTTTATCATTATCCTTTATCCTAGAAATTGTATAAAAGATGTATTCATTTTCTAGGGGAAAAATCTACAATCTCCATAAATTTACATTATCTAAAATGCCAAGTCTGTTTTCAGGACATGAATTTGGCCCACAAAAGACAGTCAGTAAATTATGTATGCCTCATAATCTTTGGTGTAATAATATTCTGCACAATAGTATAATACTACCACTATACTCTGTGTGGTGATTTTCATCCAAAGACTTCTAAATTCCTTTTATGAGGCAACAAATACTTAGATTCTGTGATGGTCTTTTAGCTGTTTACTGGTAATAGTACACAGAAGGATGGAATGTGCTACCCCTGGCACAAAGAGTTCTGCTGGAAGTTTAGAGAATAAAATGTCTCCATACTTCGGGGACTACAGAGAAAACACTTGTGGAAAAGAGAGAAAGCAAAGTTCCAAGAAGTATGTATTTATTATCTCTGTGCTGGTTAGTTGGAACGCTTTGTCAATGAAGTCATAGTTTTCATCCCAATGTGGCTCATTTATCTTTGCTAGCTTCCTTAATCATGGCATGTACCCCTAACCCCAGCCAACTGCTTGATAAATGTCTCTTCTTGGTCCAAAAGAGGCCTGAAAAGAGAATAAAATAATGTGAAAATTCACCACTATAATTGGAAAAATAATTTAAAATGCTCATCCAATTGACAATAAATTAATAAAATTACCATTTTCCTTTAGACACTGGTTAATAGTCATATAGAAAGGCACTGCCTATATACATAGATAATTCTAAATGATTCTGGATGAGAAATTATTGATCCATCTTAAGGGTAATGAATTTCCCAAATGTGTTTCACTGTGTCAGTCAATGTACAGACGGAGCATTATTTATTATTTTTTCATTTTATAACTGGAAGTTTACACCTTTTGACCACCTTCACCCATTTTGCACATCCCCCAACCCCCACCTCTGGCAACCACCAACAATCTGTTCTATCTATAAGGTTGTTTTTTGTTTTGTTTCAGATTTCACAAAAAAAGCGAGATCATATGGTATTTGTCTCTCTTTGACTTATTTCATTTAGCATACTTAAAGTCCATTTGTGTTGTCACAAATAGCAGGATTTCCTTTTTTTAGAAGAAATTTTGTTTGTAGAATTGAAGAATTGGTATTCTAATTATTCTTTAATAATACGATTTTTAAAGTCATTTTCAATTTAGAAAATTATACAATTATAGAAATGTAGTTAATACAGAAATGTAAAAGGAAAGAAAAAATGACCCATTTTAAAGAACACTTAAAAAAAAACACTATTAACATTCTGTTATTTTACTACATCCTCACCAACACTTGTTATTTATTGTCTTTTTGATAATAGCTGTTCTAACAGGTGTGAGGTGATATCTGATTGTGGTTTTGATGTGCACTTCCTTGATGGTTAGTGATGTCGAGCACCTTTCCATGTACCTGTTGGCCCTCTGTATGTCTTCGTTGGAATAATGTCTATTTAGACCCTCTGCCCATTTTTAAATTTGATTGTTCATTTTTTTTGCTATTGAGTTGTATGAGTTCTTTATATATTTTTGATACTAACTCTTGTCATATATATCATTTGCAAATATTTTCTCATTCATTTTGTTGATGGTTTCCTTTGCTGTGCAGAAGCATTTTAGTTTGATGTAGTTCCATTTGTTTATTTTTGCTTTTGTTGCTAATCGAGCCTTATTAAAATAAAGGAAACTGAGGGTTTTGAAAGATTAAAAATCTGAGCACTCTAGTTTTACATCAAAATCATATGTTTGAAGCACACTAAATCAAATAGTAGCTGAGAAAAAAAGAGTGAGGTATTTTTTTTAAGTAAAATGCTTAATCATGCAATGAATTTTCTTTTAAAGTGAAATCCTAAAAAAAGAAATCCACTATGCCCTCCCCCCCCAAATACAGAATTTTCATAAATGACCAAAATAAACCTAATCAGTTCTAAGAGAAGCTTCTCATCTTTGGATCAAAATTTTGTATAAGTGTCTATTGACATATGAGAAGTTAGGTAAAATATGTGACTATGAGTCTTATCTATAATATAATTTGCCTTGACATTTTTGGAATCTAAGTCTTGTGATGAGTGAAAATTTGGGGGACAGTTTATTTTGTTCTCTTCAACTTTCATCAGGGACCATCACTGTGGATCCTTTTTTAAAAGGAAAAGTAGTTTTTTTCTCTTGTGTCATAGAAGTTCCATATGCCCTTTCTCTCATTATGTTTGAAGATATTGGAATTGTTTAAAAGTCTCAGATTTAGATATTTAATTCACAAACCTTTACTGAAGTCCTATTCCGTACTTTGAATCTTCTGTATACTGTGGTTCAAATATAAGTAGGATAAAGTCTCTGCCTTCTAGAAACTCAATATAAATTTAAATGCTTAATTACTAACTTCCCTTAAAAAAGATAAGCAAATTCTAGACTTCACTTTAGTAAAGGTATTTAAACATTAGGATACAACTATGAAAAAGAGCATAAGGCAAAGCATAAGGGAGAAAGCTCACTGACAATGTTAGATTTGTTAAATATGAAGCTGTCAATTGATGTATAGTTTCAAAACAATTCTAATGAAAATATAAGCAGGGTTTTTTTGAAAATATTAATGAGCCAATTCTAAAATTTATACAGCAAAAGAAGAACAAGATAAGATCTTACGCTGATTTTAAGACTTCTCAAGACAATCTGGTATAGACAAAAATACAGACACATAGACCAATGGAACAAAATAGAGTCCAGAAATTGATCCATTCAGCCAACTGATTTTTGACCAAGTGTAAAGGTAATTCAACAGAGAAAGGATAGCCTTTTCAGCATATAGTACTAGAATTATTGGACATACATATGCAAAAAATTAAATATTGACCTATACTTCACAATTAGACAAAATTAACTCAAAATAGATTACAGACCTAAGTAAAACTATAAAAGCTTTAGGAAAAAACAAAGAAGAAAAAGTATTTTTTTTACTTTGATCACATTCAGTTTCATGGCTTCAAATACTAGCTATTTGCTAACTCCCAAATTTATATCTTCAACTATTACCTCTGTTCTGCACTCTAGACTTATTAAACGAATTGCCTATGACATTTGAACTTGGGAATATAATAGTATTTCAAACTGAACATGTCCCAAATGAGGCTTCTGATCTTATTTCCCAAACCTGCTCTTCTCGTAGGCTTTACCATCTCAGAAAATGGCAACTACATCTTTGCTTAGGCCAAAAACAATGCAGTCATCCTTGACCTCTCTCTTTCTCTCACACCCTATTCTAGTAGCAATTCTAGTAAATCCTACTTTAAAAAAAAAAAAAATATATATATATATATATATATATATATATATACAATCACGTCTCTCCACTCCTACAACCCCCACCCTGCTCCACGATAAAATAATTTCTCACCTGGATTATCGTGATTGCCTTCTAACTGGTTTCGCTGCTTCTGCCCTTAATCCCAATGTTAGTTTAGATGCCAAGACAGTATTAAATGTACAATAAATTTATTATGGGAAACCCCTGTGGGAGAAGATGAGGAGGGAATTAGGAGAAGCTAGGAGAGCTGTCAGACTGTAATGCAAGTTTGACCCCAAAAAGAGAAAAAGAAGATTTGGTGGAACAGCCTTGGGCCACTGTGTGGTTAAGAAAAGTCATCTGTCAGAGGTGTCCTGTGATTCCTGGGAAGGGGCCTGCTCTGCTCAGTCATTGACTGAGAGCAGCCAGCGTAAAACATGGTCTCCAAGTGCTGCAGCGTGGGCCCTCAATCAATTATTCTTCCTGCAGTAAGCCATTGAGAGTGCTTTCCAGTAGCTTCCATATCTCCTTCAGTCTGTTCTCTATGTAATTGTCAGAGTGATCTACTCAGATGTAACCAGGTCATGTCACGCTACTGCCCAAAACCCTCCAATCACTTCTCATTTGATTCAGAGTTAAACCAAACTCCAAATGTGGGCTGACCCACTACTATAAAGAGGTAAGATAAAGAGGTCCTCAACCCTTGAACTGAAACATGTATGGTAGATTTGGGATAGTCTGACCTGATAGTCAGCTCTGACCAGATCTGGAAGGTCAAAAGATGTTGGCTTCTTAGAAAACATACAGTTTAACTTCTCTGAAATCTTGTTACATGTTAGAACTTTCTCAGATTGTTAGGTCTTAGGATATGGAGGGGATTGTATTGGTATACAACACATTTACTTTCCCAATGAGAGAATAAGGAAAGTATGCATACTTGAGGTTTTCTTGAAGAAGTATCCAAAGATTCTGTAATCAGGGACTCTTAAGATTATTTAAGTAGATTGGAATTTTTCTCTGAGTGTCCTAGTAGACTAATTTGACTCTGTTTTCTATTCATCATTCCTAGAGGCTGAAGAAGACTCTTTTTGAAATAAATATTCAAGAAAAGTAAAAAGAACAAGGGCTGCTTGGAGAAACAGTTGACTCCAAGAACTGGGCAGGGAAAGACAAGGTGAGTTCAGAACATCTTAATGTATCAGAAAATAAGGAAGTGTTGAAAAACTGATGGGGACACAGAAACCAGCTCGAAGGGGGTACAACTGGTCTAATATTGGTCAATTTGAGCATCAAAATATATTAACAGGAATGGATTATAACTAACTGATTAACAAAAAAGGACATGAGTCCATGCTATTACCAAAAAATATCACCATTGTATAGCCTCCACAGTAATAATTGATTCATATAAGAATCATCAATAAATACTATTATGTGAAAGATTACTGGGGAACAGGCTACTCATACAGTTTCAAAGTATCACTCTACAGAATACTTCCTAATTACAAAAGGAAAAGATTTTTATATAAGAGAAATTCAGGAGGTACTTAGCAAAATGAACAAAGTTAACACAAATGAAGCAAACTGATATTAAGACCCCCTCAGGCTTGATGATTCACTGAAGGGACTCTGCAAAACTCAAAAAAGCTGTTATTCTCACAGTTAGAGTTTATTATAGTAAAAGGAGATAGATTGAAATCAGCAGAGTGAAAGGAGCATAACGCAAAGTTTAGGAGAAAAAAAGAATAAACTTCTAGCTGTCCTCTCTGTGGGGTCACATGGACAACACTTAATTCTCCCAGCAACTACGTATGAAGTGTTGTCATCTAAAGAAGCTGACCCAAGTCTTGGTGTTCAGGGTTTTTTGGGGGGTCACTAACATAGGCATGTAGCACGATGTGACTGGCCTTAGGTATCCTGTCTCAAGACTTCAGAGATCAAACTGATACAGCATGGTCCAGGACCTTAGGTTTATAAAAACAGGTATTTACCATAAATTGAATTATTAGCAGAAATTATTTTGTTGGACTGATACAGGACAGAAAGAGTACCAAAACACTCTTTTCAAGCTGGATATTCCAAGGGCTTAGAGGTTATTTCCCAGGAGCAGATCAAGGTCCAATCCTATCTTTGGAACACAGCAGAGTTTGAGCAATCAAGCCTGCTGAGTTAACCCTTTATGGTATAACAACTGATAAGAAAAGGACACAAATCAGCAATATCGTATCCTGGCAAATTTTTAACCTAGAGCTAGTCATGAGAAACCATCAGAGATATCCAGATTGATTGACATTTGGCAAAACGATTGTCCTAACTCTTAAAAAATGTCAATATTATTAAAGATAAAAATAAAAAAGATGGGTAACTATCCTGGATTAAAAGAGACTAAAGAGATATCACAACTAAACACTGTGTGATTCTTCATTGGATGTCTTTGATCAAAACAAAAACAAAATACAAGTATAAAAGATATTGGGACGATTGGGGACATTTAAATATGTACAGTAGATAATAATACAGGTATCCTCTGTTTTTCAAAAGTTTACTTTAAACTACTTAACTTTTACCAGACACCTATATCGTTAGTACCTGTTTTCACTAACCAAAAGAAACCCAAAGAGGATTTTCACTTTTACGAAAATGGCAAAAAGGGAAAATAGCTTCAGCATTTGTTTTGCAGCAGTCATTATATGGGCAGTGTGCGCCCATCCCCGCCACCGAGCAGCCAGGTGGCCCTGCCAACCTTTTTCCCCTGGAACTGTACTCAGTATCTCAGCATCAAGTCACCATAGCTTTGGACTGTGTGTGTGAGCATCTGTGTTTTAACTCCATTTAATTTGTGCAAGATGTGTCTAAAGATATCAAAAAAGCTTAAGAGAGCTCCTAAGGGTGTTACACTTAGCATAAAACTGGACATGATTATGTGTTTATATCATGGTAAATGAAATAAAGACATTGTGTATGCATCGAACTTACATATGTCCACCATCCATACTGTTTACATGAAAAGAGAAAGAGTCTTGAAAGTTGCTAAAGCTTCTATTGGTTCTGTTAGTAGTGAAGCGCTTTCTTTTAGTTGGCATCCAGTAATGGTTCAAATGAAAAGTCTATTTCTTGAGTGGATTGATAGGTGTACAAAGTGCGGAGTGTATTTATCATATCATTCTTGCTTTTACTATATGTTAGTGTTATTTTAGGTTTCATGTATTATTTAGTATGATTTGGTATGTTATTTGGGGGTCATGGGAATACTAAACATTTTTCCATATAAATTAATGATAATTGCTCCTTTGCTTTACACCATTTGGCTTAAGAAAGATTTTATAGAAACACTCTCAGATAGCAGGATGACTCCTTGCATCCATGTTAAATTTCCCTAATGTGACAAAAAACTCTCTCGTTTGACAAACTTGAGTCAGGTTCCTCTGAGTCCTCTTTCTGACTATCCTCCTGACCTTGGGTTCTATCCTTGGCCCATTTAGTACAGTTTTAAGAAAAATCCTGTTGGGTTAGTTTATGGAAAATCTCCTACCCTTGGTATCTGAC
>NW_011888812.1:32562-64083 GCF_000151845.1 Pteropus vampyrus
TGATTTTGAGTACCTTAGATACCTCATATGAGTGGAATCATACAGTATTTGTCCTTCTTGTGACTGGCCTTTTTCTTAGCATAATGTCCTCGAGGCTCATCCCTGTTGTAGCATATATCAGAATTTCCTTCTTTTTTAAATCAATCTAATATTCCATTGTATGTATATACCACATTTTCTTTTCTTTCTTTCTTTCTTTTTTTTTTAGTTTGGTCTTTTTTATTGAGGTAACATTGGTGTACAAGATTATATATATTTCAGGTGTACAACATTATAATTCAATATTTGATACACTACCTAGTGTTCACCACTGTAAGTCTGGTTACCATTCATCACCATACAATTGATTCCCTTCATCCCTTTTGCTCTCCCCCAACCTCCTTCCCCTCTGGTAACTACCAGTCTGTTCTATGTATCTATGAGTTTGTTTTGTTTTATTTGTATATATATTTTCTTTTGTTTTGATTCCACACGTGTGTGAAATCATATGGTATTTGTCTTTCTCTGTCTGACTTATTTCACTTAGCTTGATACCTTCATGGTCCATTCATGTTGTTACATGCCAAGATTTCCTTCTTTTTTATGGCTAAGTAGTATTCCATTGTATATATACACCACATCTTCTTTCTCCATTCACCCATCAGTGGACACTTAGGTTGTTTCCATATCTTGGCTACTGTAAATAATGCTGCAGTGAACAAAGGGGTGTGAGGGTACATATATCTTTTTGAATTAGTTGTTTCATGTTTTTCAGGTAAATACCCAGAAGTGAAATAGCTGGGTCACATGTATACCACATTTTTTTTTTTATTTAGCCATCAGTGGATGTTTGGATTGCTTTAACCTTTTGGCTGCTGTGAATAATGCTGAAGTGAAAATGAGGATGCAACTATCTCTTCGAGATCCTGCTTTGAATTCTTTTGGAAACATACCCAAAAGTGGGATTGCTGGATCGTATGTTAGTTCTATTTTTATTTTTGTGAGGAAACTCCATAGAGTTTTCCATAATGGCTATATCATTTTACATTCCCATCAACAGTGTCAGGGGTTCCAATTTATCTGCATCCTCATCAATAAGTTATTTTTAATTTTTTTAGTAGTGGCTATCCTAATAGGTGTGAGGTGATATCTCATTATGGTTTTTACTTGCATGTCTCTTATGATTTGTAATGTTAAGTGTCTTTCCATGTGTTTGCTGGCCATTTGTATACCTTTTTTGGAGAAATGTCTATTCAAGTTCTTTGCCCATTTTTAAATTGAGTTACCTGTTTTTATCGTTGTTGAATTGTAAGAGTTTTTTTTATATATTCTTAATATTAACCTCTTACCAGACATATGAGTCGCAAATATTTTCTTCCATTCTGTAGGTTGATTTTCACTGTTAATTGTTTCCTTTGATGCACAGAAGTTTTAAAGTTGGATGTAGTCCTGTTTGTCTACTTTTGTTTTTGTATCCTGGGTTTTCAGTATCATATCCAAGAAATAACTGCTAAATCCAATGTCCTGAAGCTTTTACCCTATGTTTTCTTCTAGGAGTTTTAAATTTTTAGGTCTTACTTCATTTAGATTTTTTATCTATTTTGAGTTAATATTCTTTACATAGTAAAAAGTAAGGGTCCAACTTCATTATTTTGTATGTGGATATTCAGGCAGCTATTGGTTTTAAACTTCCTTTTCTGCATGTCTGGAAAAGATATTATTACAATACCGTGATATATTGATTATTGAGGATATAGAAGTAGTCTTTTCTTTTTTGTTTTTCAATTTAACTTGATAGGAAAAGTTCTCAGTTTGATTATATAAAAGTTATGTGTGAATTTTCTCTGTAAATATATATAAATACATGAGCGACAAGTGCATTCTTATACATCTTATAAATGTGGAAAAGGAAAAAAAATTGAGCAACTCTAATGGTACTCAGTAAGTGCTAATATAGAAAAGTTATTTGGGAAGAGTGATAGCATTAGGAAAAAGTAATTTATTAGTTAATTTGCTTTACAAAACTTAGCCTTTAATAATAGGGATCTTGCTTAGAAAAGCAACACTGAAAAAGAACTCATATGCCTGCCATACATTATACTAAGTATTTTTCTGAAAAAAAAAAAAAAATAGAGGACTGTCTTAGGTAATATGATAGTGGAAGATGGGACAAAACAAGAGGTATTCTGATTAATTTAATTAGCGTCCTGCTGAATTTAAGAATATAGTGTCCTACACATGCACAAACATAGATCAGCAGCAGATTTAGGAAAGCACTATTAGACTGCACCTGTTGGAGTCCTCAGTGATTCCAGTCCTTGTTTAAGGCTCCCAGTTGGAGCTGGCAGTTGTTGTAGGGATTAAATTATTTAAAGCCTTCAGCTGGTGAGTGTAGGCAAGGAGTAGCTTAGAAAACACTTAATCTATTTTTTAAAATCTGTTCCTAAGTTTGCTTGCTTAGGCTATACGATTATATGCACCACCCACCTGCCATATTCTGGAATCTTTTTGTTAGAGAGGGTAAATTTATCCAAGAAAAAAAGACTTTTTAAGGAATATCTATATTTTAATACAATATACATATTTGAGCACAATTTTTTGTAATAAATATTTTGCTAAGCAACTAAAAAGTTGTTTAAATTTGTTTTCAAAAGGCAATTACCAAATTACTTATTTTAACAGCTCTCTTTTAAAGTTTTATTTTAAATTATAGTTAGAGGGGCTTTTGTAACAATATGTGGACCCTTCAACAGGAGCATTTTAAAAATACAACTCCATGTGTTTTAAGCAATTTGGTAGCCCATTACAATATATTTAACTTATTTTTAGAAAACAGTGTTACTTAATAAACCATACTATGCCTTGAAGTGACCTAACAAGGAGTTTGGATAAAACCGTACAGAGACTCTGAAGCAGAGGATTTACTAGGCAAATCTACTTATGTGTAATTATCCATTAGTTAGAGGCCCAGTATATTTTTTCACCGATGAAACCTGTAAATATCTTCTTCCTTACTAGAAATTTTTAGTCTACTTTAGGTCTCTATCATTTAAATTTGTTAGATGCATGATACATTAAATTAATACATTTCAAAAATAAAGAACTATGCTTTTAATATCATTCACTGATGTTCTTTTCTGGCTGCCTCTAAAATAATAAATCTGTTATTTTTCTAAATTGGGGAATATGGAATAAGATAACTATGTGGTCATGTACTCTTATTGTCCTAAAATTGATATGTAGAATTTTTTGAAAGAACCAAAACACAATGAAATAAAAATAAATTGTTAAATGTGGAAGTCTAAACTTTTTAGATTACGGGTCTCACCATCTATATTGGTAAAGCTAACAAATTTCATCATTTCTTTCTTTTCCTTCTTAAGATTTTTCATTATTTTGTTTTTAGAAGCTTATTTTGGGCATGATAAGATGAAGGCAAAAATTTCGGATATGTAGGAGAAGAAGAAAATCAATTTAGGACAGCTGCTTCTTAAACAGACAAAATAATGGTTGAGCTATTCTAGTGCACTTTCTTACTTGAGGCAAGTAAACCCCCCCAAAAAAGAGGAATACGATTTTATGCTAAATGGTGGCAGCTTCAGAGAGTCAACTTGGGTAAATAAAACCAATCAACCTAAACATTTATACCAGCTACATTATCGTGATTTTTATTTAACCGATTTTATTCAATCAGGCAGAATTTCATAGTTTCGTCAGTTTGGTTGCTTTAAAAATGTTTTCATTGGGCACTATCCCAGAACCCCATGGGCAAGCTGTTAAGAAGTGCCAGCTCTATTCCCACTTCTAGGCCACCTCCCTCCAAGTCTCTTGCTTGCTTTCTCCAAACTCAGCACTCATTCCTGTACTCCTCATAGCTGCCACCACCTGCTCTATTTCCTAGGGTTCCTCCCCTGTCCATCCCACCTAAGACTGGTTGTGGTCTGACCCAATTTCTTTAGCTTCCCTTTTTCCTTTCTCTTTCCAAAAATAAGTATGAAGCCTGTTTACACACTAAGAAAACAAAGTTTGGATATAATGATGAGGTTTCATATTTTTTTCCTTGGAACTGACCTGGTAAAATCATAGAATACTGCTTCTGGTAATTTCCTTTGACCCACCAAGAAAATTATATTAAATCCTTTTGAGAGCAGGGGCCATGTTGTATCTCCTTTAAGCACAATGCCAGAATGGTGTGCTTTGTGTACTGTGTAGTCATCATCAAATTTTGTTGCTAATGATGATGGTTTTGAAGATTATGGCTTCACTAACTAGTTCTGCTTTAAGAAAGCACTCTCCATAAGTCTTCATCTTTGCAGTAATGCGATAGATTTATAGTCAGCTATAGGGAGATAGGATGGTGTAATGATGATGATCGTGAACTCTGGAGCCAGACTTCCTGTTTTCAAATCTCTGCTCTGTCGCTTTCTAGCTATGTGACCTTAGTTTCTCTAGGCCTCAGTTTCCTCATCTGTACACTGGGGATATTGACAATACTTCCTAGGGTTGTTATGAGGATTAAATGAGTTAACATTAGTAATGAACTTAGAACAGCATTCAACACAATAAGCACAAAACTCTGTTAGACAAAAAGTGATTTTTAAAATAACTGATTTACTTCTATCCTCTTAGCTAGTATTAAAATATTGTAATTTGGAACAGGTAGGAAATATTTTTATGCAACTCAGCCAAATTCCAGAATGAACTTAATTATAATTGTTTTGCATACTATTAAATGCTTTCGGTTTCAGCTTTCAATCACTGTAGACAGTCATTCAGTGGATAATTAAGTGTGATGTGGATTACTCTAAAGCTTAGCAATGAGTGTCTTTTACAAAATTCCTCTAAAATGGAAATACTTTTCATACAAAATAGATACTTAGAAAGCTTGTGCTTATTTAAGTACAGTACAAGCATTAAAGTATTTGTTTTAAATTTCTTTGTACACTTTTTTACAGATTAAGACTTACTAATATATTGACAATGCCCTAAAAGAGAACAAATGAAATAAATCATTGTACGTCCTTGCAATGGTCTACAATGCAGCTGTTTAAAGGAATGCAGTAAATCTATATATACCGATGCAGAACAGCCACCCAGCTATATTATGATAAAAAAAGAAAGAAAGTGTAGAACAGAATGTATGGTATGCACATATATGCAATTATAACAATCCTATGAAATGGTCACACTCAAAATAAGATATAAGTAAAATGCAAGTTTATTCTCTCCCTTCACTATCCCTTTAAACTTTGGAGGAAATCTTGTGCAAGATCATAACTTCCTTGGTCACTTCTAGGAAATTAAAAGTCCCTGGAGCAGTTTTATTTACAATAATAGTTTCGCTTCTATAATTAAATTGGTTAACCAGTAAAATAATTGAAATTCCAAGCCCTTGTGTAAATTAGAGCTTATTCTTTCTCTAGCTCAGCTCCACTTTAAGCAGGGGAAGGGGATAGGCTGGGGGACTTCTCAACTTCTCTCAGCCTCGGCCTTCTTTCTACTGCCTCTTTTCTGCTTCTCTATACTTGTCTGGCTCCTCCCTTGTTGAAAGAAAGAGTACAGGACAGGAAAGGTCATATTAGACTGACAAAAATGTAATTCTAGCTGGAGACTTCTATGAGTAGCAGATTCTGGTTCTGATTCTTGATAACTGCTATGATTTTTCTCAGAGATCCCCCAACTATGAACCTCCAATTACAATTCTTGGGATGTGGTTGATGCTTTTCTCTGGTAGGCCACTCCCATTCCTAATTCTCTCTCTCTCTCTCTCTCTCTCTCTCTCTCTCTCTGTTGCTCCCTCTCTTTTTGGGGGTCTCATTCCTCTCTGGGCAGCCCAATTGTGCAAAGTTATTTTTAAGCCAATTTAAAACTGCTTTTTTTGCCCATGAATCTACTTGGCCTTCACATTAATGCAACTCACTTCCAGGGAAGTTGGGCCTCTCCATTCTCTACCTCTTCAGGCCTAAAGCCATAGCTTTTCACCTTCGATTCCCCAGGTGAGCATCAGACACCATTCCACCATGTCCCCCAAACAATGAGGGATGCTATTCAGCTCAGCCCTGGGAGTAGTCTCCTTGAGGGCTTCTTCTTGATTTAAGGTAAAGGAAACGCCACCCTCCTGAGTCCCTTGGGCATGAGGAATATACACAGGAATAACATAGTCCTCTCCAAAGAAAATCCCACTCTCTGGCCACTTCATCTTTAAGCTTTTAATATCCTCAAGATTGGCTAAGGTTTACAAAGCCAGTTTTTTGTCTTTTTTTTTTTTTTTGCCTTGGTAAGTCCTATTTGGAAGGTAGCCACTGTCTTTGAAATACAGGTATCTGTGGTATATAGTGTTTTCTCCCAACCGTTGAGGCTGCAGCTAAAACTAGGACAGAAAGGGGTCTCACTTTAACATCCTACTTAACAAGTATGCACAGAATACCTCTTCAAAGAGAGGCAAGAAACAGGTGCTTGTCGCCAAGCGACTGAGGGACAGCGGGAGAGGTATACAGAGGGAGATACCTCACTGTATAGCCTTTTGTACTTAAAAATTTTTATACCATGTGCTTTCGTTATCTATTCCATATATATAATAATCTTATCCTAAGATGCTTCCTCTTGTAAAGTCAGAGTAAAACACACTAAAGAATGATGTTTGTTTTTTAAAAAGCAAAATTATAACTCAAGGCACAAATTGAAGAACTGATGCAATTATATCGCTTTCCAAGCCAAGAAAGGCAGTATATCTTTAATTTTCTATATATCTTACTTCTGTATTTTGTTTTACTTGCACTAAATTATATTGTCTCAATTCTTCACTTCTTATTTTTGCCTTCCTGATATCACCAAACTGATAAATCATGATTGACTCAGTTTTACTTAGATTCTGTTTAACATCTGATTTTGAGTCATAGAAATGTAAAGTTGGAAAGAAACTTAAAAATTATTCTTCAACTGTTCCTTAGGTCATGTGTGAAGAAGCTGAGGCCCTTCTAGTAAGTCATTACGGCAGAAACATATACTCCATTAAGCCTGTAAGAGTTCAGTGGAAACTGCCTGTTTTATGACGGGGGGTGTGTGTGTGTTTTGTTTTGTTTTGAAAGCAAGTGTCAAAGATAAATGAGAGTACCTATTGCATTATATAACCAGTGACAGCCATCGTTCCTGCCTTGTACTAGCCTTAGGGTAGGACTCAGTATATCTCTTTATATCTTGGAAGAAAATCCATTCTACAAGGCACAAGAGAGAAGATTTTGTTGAGAAGATAGATTGGAGGGTTACATTATATAATATGCAGTGAAATTTAATAAAAATCCCCGTTAACCAGTTGTGTTCTCTCCCCAAGTTCACCTCTGGATACCAGATATTTTCCATTTCTTCTAACCCTTTTTTCAGGCAGCCTGGTCAAGCTTGTCCGGTTGTAGTCAGCTTTATAGCTTCAGGGATTTTCCCTCCAAACTCCCATATTTCTCCTTTTTCTCCTATTGAGCAATTCAGCTCTCTTGGTTTCTTCAGTTTTGCATCTTCACACCTGAATCCCTGTTAATCTAATAATGCATTTTTATTAGCAGATAGCAAGTAATAAATAAAATATAAAGTCTTTTTTATTTCAAAACAAATTTTGTTCCTGTTACATTATAAAAAAGCAACAATAGGTAAACACAGAATCCAGCTTTATACTGTTGAGGACATTTGGTGTCACAAAACCCCAGAATATTAGAGATATAAAGGCCCTGAAGCAACAGACAAAGAAAATGAGACCTAGAATAAGATCCGTGGAAGATTGTTAGTTCTCTTCTGAAATCTGTTTCCCCATCTTCCACAGTAAAAGATTTATAGCTTCATGTGACCACATGACTAAATTCTTACCAATGGAATGGGAACAGAGGCGATTTGCGCAACTTCCAAATCACTTGCTTGAAAGGAAATTGGTTGATTTTACTCTCTCTCTCTCCCCTTTCTCTGGAGCTGAAAATTAGACTTGATAGTGACACAACTCAGACCATTTAGACAAAAATAATGCTCTAGCATCTTGCTGCTGTGGATGCGGTCTATGGGCCAGTAGCATCAGCATCAGAACTTGTTAGAAAGCACTTGTTAAAATAAGCCGCACTCCAGACTTGGAGTCTGCAGTTTAACAATATACCCAGGTGATTTGCAGTTATATCAAAGTTTGCAAGAACTACCTAGAAGATGGTGGATTCATGAGATGGAAGGAATTAGGATGGAATTAAAGTCCTTGATTGTCAGGAACTGAGCTACCCTAACAGCCACCTACTTTCCCTCCCATCTTAACTATTTTTAAGTGAACGGTTCAGTGATATTAAGTACATTTGTATTGTTACACAACCATCACCACCATCAATTTCAGAACTCTTTTCATCTTGCAAAACAGAATCTCTGTACCCATTAAACACCTCCCCATTCTCTCCTTCCAGCTCCCGGTAACCATCATTCTACTTTCTGCTGGACCCACCTACTTTGGGGCAGTTAAGAGAGAGAGAGAAACAAACCTCTAATTTATTTAGGCCACCATGTTTGGGGGTAGACTGCTCAGAATCCTCTTCTTTAGGACTAAAACACTCATTTTCTCAATGGCTAAGATTTTTGGCAGATGACAGCCTTTGCCGAGCCTCTCTTCAGAAACTGCCCTTGGCTGAAGAGAGGTACCTCATCCAAAGTCTTCCCAGGGTCAGCCATTCCACATTCCAATGGATGGAGAGGTCAATGTAAGTACCAACCCCCTTACCCCAATTTGGGATAACTCTAAAGAATCATTCTAACTAACAAGCTTTCCTTGAGATACTGTGATTGCATCACAGTTCAAGTTTTCCTTCTGCCTAATTCTGCCTCCTTAACTCCTCCACGGGGTTAATCTCTTGACTACTCCTCAATAAACCCTCATTTGGTATTGTCCTTCTAGGTATAAAAGCTATCATAGTCGAGAAGGCCTTGCCTCTAAAACTACCAGTCAAGATGGTAAATGACAAACACTATCACATTCTGGGGATAATGACAGAGATTGTTGGCCTCATAAGGCCACTGTTATGAGACCTAAGGGTGCAGTTGTCATGGTCCCCACTATATCTCCATTTCTAAGAGCTGCCAAAATATCTTCCAAAGTGACCGTGCCATTTTTCATTCTCACAGGCAATATTGAAGAGTTCCAGCTTATCATGTGTTTTTGTTTTTTAGCTATTCTAGTAGGTGTATAATTGTATCTCATTGTGGTCTTAAATTGCATTTCCTTAATAACTAATGATGTTGAGCATCTTTTCATACGCTTATTTTCTATCTGTATATCTTCTTTGGTAAAGTGTCTATTCAACTCTTTTGCCTTTTTTAAAAATCGAATTTTTTTTTTGTTACGTTTTAAAAGTTCTTTGTGTCTTTTGGATACAAGTTTGTTATCAGCTTTATGGTTTGCAAATATTTCCTCCAAATCTGTGACCTGTCTTGGTAGTTAGAATATGTGTCTTTTGCAGAGCAGAAGTTTTTAATTTTAATAAAATCCAACTTTATTTCTTTCATGGATCGTGCTTTTGGTATCTAAAAACTCATTGCCAAACCAAGGTCACCTAGAAAATAAGAATGTTTTCTTCTGGAACTTATACAGTTTTGTATTTTACATTTAGTTCTGTGGTCCATTTTGAGTTAATTTTTATGAAATGTGTAAGGTCCGTGTCTATATTCATTTTTTTTTTCTGCATATGGACAGCCAGTTGCCTCAGCACAATTTGTTGAAAAGACAATTCTTTCTCTATTGAACTGCTTTTGCTCCTTTGCCAATGATCAGTTGGCTATGTTTGTGTGGGCCTATTTCTTTGTTCTCTATTCTGTTCCATTGACCTATGTGTCACTGGGCCTCTTGTTAGTTAGCCAACCCTACAATTAACATTGTAGCTAATTTTAAATGTTTACAACATGGTTGAAACTTTTCTATAATCTGTATATCACAAATGAGGAAACTGAGGCACAGAATGATTGATAAGTTGTCCAAGTTTACACAGCAAGTGACAGAGCTGAGCTTCGAACCCATACAGCCTGCTTTCTAGAGCTCACACTCATAACTCATTGTGTAATATTGCCTCTCAATATCCAAGTTCAAGTCAGTGGCATAAGCCAAGCCTGAGACTTGGGTTTCCTGAATGCCATTTTAGTGCTCTTTACTTCTCTCTCGTCACTGCATTTCCCTAGTTCTGGGTAAAGTTTTTCTTATTCTCCTATTTAGGTAGTGTTCTCCATTTAATGTAGTGGTTAGGAGCTTAGGCTGTGATATCAGATAGGACTGGGTCTCTACCACTTAGTTGTGTGCCACTAAGGGTATTGCACTCTTTGAATTTTAATTTCTTTACATGTAAATAGGAGTAATAATACTACCTGTTTCATGAGATTGATATAAAGATTAAATGATATAACATTTAAAATGTGAGGTAAAACCCTGATACATAACAAGCCTTAATAATGTTAACTGGCGTTATCATTATTTTTGCCTGGCTTCTGTATATCTCAGAAGTCTTCCTCTTTGCCTCACCTTATCCTTAGCTTTGGCTTCCTATTCAGAGTGAGGAACCCTGATTCTTGAGAGTTAATTTTAATCTGATTACTTAAGCTCAAAATATTGACTGGCAAATGGTAGGAAGAATACCGGGATTTCCTTGAATCTCTTAAATATTCAGCATGTATACACAGCAACTACAGACGTGACTACATAAAATGAAGAACTGTTCACTTGTACCTTAAGTATCGTTATTACTATGTTTTTGAAAAGACAGCTTTTCTTTGAAGGCAGTAGTTCCAAATACAAATACTTCATAACATCTCCTTTATTATCCTGCAATAAAATTCATTGATATAATAACCGATTCACACATATAATAATAATTAAAAAGAAAACTATGAAGGTCCTAACTTGAATATAAAAGACAAATGAAGGGAGAGTATTTTATAATAAAATTTGCATTTCAACATGTTGGTGTTCAGGCATAACTATCGTGAGACAATAAAGTAGTTGGATATTTGTGACTGTGTCTAGAATTGTACATGGAATAGCTATAAATGCAGACTGCTACAATTGTGTTGAAGTAGTGAGTTGATGTCATGAGAACTGTGGCTGTCAGGGATTTTTCCTTCTGAGGTGGTGAAAAATTCTTTGTAAAATTCCATATAAAACAAAATACAGCCTTCCCTCAGTTTACCTAAAAGGTGTGTTTCTAGAATATCCAATGTGTATTAGAATTTGTGTTTATGTGAAAAATGAAGGTAGGTTGTAGGCTCAAGTAATTATAAACAGGTTTTTCACTGATATGTCTGGAGAGACATCAAAAGTTGTGAGGGACTCAGGATAATTCTTTGGAGTGAATAGCATCTCTGGCAACCATCCATTAAATCCCTGCAGTTTTTCTAATCACGTGACATCTAAAAATGCTCCCACAGAAGCCAAAATGCCCCTAGAGAAATTCCACCTGCTTTGAGAACCACAGCTTTAAAGAAAATGTTATGTATGATTTTTATTATATCAGGGCAGGGGCACTTAAAACCTCCCAGAAATATTTTTTCAATATAATAATTATGTTATACCATCTATCATTATTTTACAAATTAAAAAACAGGCTTATTGAGATTAAGCCCCTTGTTTTAGGTCACAGAACCGTAAGTGTCATATTTGAACTGTACCAGCTCTTGGCCTTACCCAACCCTGTGCATTGGTTCTGCATTGCTTAAGGGCAATTTGGCAACATGTGCCAATAATATTCTCATGCTCTCTACTCAACAATTTATCCTAGTGAAATTATGAGATATATGTAAAAAGCTTTGTTGATGACAACATTATTTATAATGAGGAAACAGAAATAATCGAGTATGCAAAGTATGGTACTGGTTCAATTAATTATGGCATATCCACACAATCGGTTATTAAAGAATCATAAAATAATATCTTCAAAGAATATTTAATAACATGGAAAAATTCCATAATTGTGAAATAAGATAGTAACTACAAAACATTGCTGAGAGAAAATTTAAAAGACAGAAGTAAGTAGAAAAACATTCCATATTCCTGGATTTGAAGACGTAATATTGTTAAGATGTCAATACTACCAAAATTGATCTACAGATTTAACGCGATCTCTATCAAAATCTCAATGCCATTTTTCTTGCAGAAATAGAAAAGTCACTCCAAAATTTATATAGAATTTCAAGGGACTCCAAGCTAAAATAATCTTGAAAAAAGAAAAAAAAGTTGGAGGTCTCACATTTCTTGACTTCAAAATGTATTATGAAGCTACAGTAATCAAAACAGTGTGGTACTGGCATAAAGGCAGACATGTAGACCAATGAAATAGAATTAATTGAGAGCCCAGAAATAAACCCTATTATTTATGGTCAAATAATTTTCAACAAGGGTACTAACACCATTAAATGAGGAAAAGACAGTTTTTTCAACAGATGGCCTGTGAAAACTGGACATGCAAAAAAAAAAAAAAATGAAGTTAGATCTATACCTTGCACCATATACAAAAATCAACCCCCAAAGAATCAAAGACCTGAATGAAGAGCTAAAACTATTAAACTTTTAGAAGAAAACATAAGTGAAAAGCTTCATAACATTGGATTTGACAATGATTTATTGTGTATAAAACCAAAAGTACAGGCAATGAAAATAAAAATAGATAAATTGGATTACATCAAAATTAAAAACTTCTACGCATCAAAGGACACAGTCAACAAAGTATACTGTGTGTATGTGTGTGTGTATCTCCTACAACTCAACAAGAACCAGAAAACCAAATAACCCAATTAAAAAATGGGCAAAAGACCTGAATAGACATTTCTCCAAAGAAGATATACAAATAGCCAGCAAGCACATGAACAGATGTGTAACATCACTAATAATTAAGAAAATGCAAATCAAAGCCCCAGTGAGCTAGCACCTTGCACTTACAGGCATGGGTATATACAAAGAAGAATTGAAAGCAAGATCTTGAAGAAATATATGCACACTCATGTTCATAGCTGCATTATTTGCAACAGCCAAAAGGTGGAAGCAATCCTGGTGTCCACCATTGGAAGAATGAATAAAGAAAAAATGTCGTATATATATATGATAAAATATTATTCAGCTTTATAAAGGAAGGAAATTCTGATACACTGATGAAGTTTAAAGATATTATAAATGAAATACAACAGTCACATAAAGGACAAATACTGTACGATATCACTTATAGAGATACCCAGAGTAGCAAATTCATTGAATAAATGGAAAGTATGATGAGGAATGAGACATTTACACAGTATCCACAAAATACATTGGTATTCTAATGTCTTCAGACCTCCTGACTGAAGAGAAAGACAGAATTGTCTTCCTCGTCAAGGAAGTCTTTGTGGTCTGGAAAAGACTGATGTTCCAATGACTTACTGCTTTTTCTCTTATACTCCATTTCCATTTTTTAATAATTAATTGTGTTCAACAAGAACTTCAGAAGGAAACAGCGTGCAGACTAAATGACTGAGACCCCCGCAGGCCACACTCTAGACAGAAAAGATTAATGTCTGCGGCTCATGCTTGTTATATCTGTCCTTGCTTTACTTTTTCCCCCGGGGGACCTGAGCTGGAGTAGTTGTAGTAGTGTGCATAGTGGCTCTGAATTATGCCTTCTGGAAAATCCCCAGCTCTGCCAAATGGCAGCCATGTGGTTCAGTTTCTTCATTTATAGGTACTAAAATAACCAAATTATCTCTGCCCTCATGGAGCTTACATTTTAACAGAGGGATATAAGCAATATACAACAGTCTTAAAGTATGTAGCATACTAAAAGGTGATTGCTACAGAAAAAATAGAGTAGGGTGGATCTGGTATATTGGGAGGGTAAGGGCAGGCTGTGGTATTGCAGGATGATTGGGGTAGTCATATTGAGAATGTGACATGTGAGCAAAGATTTGAAGGAAGTGAAAGAATGAGCCATGTGGACCTATCGGTGAAGAGTATTCCAAGCAGAGGAACAGCTGGGTCTTAAGGCAAAGGTAGTAAGTAGGGCAGGAGAATGACTGGTACTTGCATGAACATCAAGAATGTTAATGTGCTGTGGCTGGGTGAAGTGAGGGGAAAGAAGATTAGTAGACGATAAGGTCAGAAAGTGATAGGAGTATAGATGGTATTGAGAGCCTTCTTGGCCATTGTTAGGACGTTGGCTTTTATTTTGAGTGTGATGGGGAGACACTGGAGGGTTTTGAGCAGAGAAAAGGCATGGTCGGACAGGTTTTAAAAGGGTGCCTCTGAATGTTTCCCACTGTTGAGAATAGACTGGAGGAGGGGCAAGAGTGGAAGCAGCAAGACAAGTTAGGTGCCTCCTGTCGTCATCTGGAAATGACAAGTCAGTTTGAACCAGGTGCTAGCAGTGGAGTCGGTGAGAAGTGGTCAAACAAAGAACGTATTTTGAAGGTAAAATTGTCAGGATGTCCTGAGAGACCGCATGTATAACTCCCAGGGTTTTGTTCTAAGCAATTGAAGGGATGGAGTTGCTATCGACAGACAGGTAAGACTGGATAGAGCAGATTTGGGAAGGAATGTCAAGTTTCATTTTAGACATGTTAAGTTTGAGATGAGAGGTTCAAGAAGAGATACCAACTAGGTCGTTGGCTATATGATTCTATAGTTTTACAGATCTCGACTAGGGATACAAACTGCATATAAAAGCTTTTAATTCAATGCCTGGAAAATGGTGAATGCTCAATAATGGTAGTTACAATGACGACGATGATAATTTTAATTACTTACCACGGAGGGCATTTTATTTAACCATCCTATCCCTTTAATTCAGCTAAAATAAAGATTGGTTTTCCACTACTTCTCCTTGATTTTTATGTATAGCACAAACAAAATAGTATAACAGCAGAGCAAAATTTAGAAAGAAATAAAAGCCTTGTAATTTCACCATCTAATCATATGGTTTTTATTTTTCCATGTGTTTCTCTTTTGTCTCATTTCGAACACGTAATTTAAAATAGTTGAATCATGGTGTATATATACATACATATCCTGGTTACTTCAAGTAACATTATCCCATAAACTGTTTCCCAAGGTGCTACATAAGTTTCCAGACTTATAATATTTAGTGGTTACAAAATAATCCATATTTACTTGTGCCTTTTGCTATTGTTACTCATTTACACTGTTTATTATGCTAGCACTCTTTTAAATAGGGCTGCAATCTCATGCATTTATGATTTTTTTCTTCTAGGTTACATTGCCAAGAGCAGAATCACTGGGTCAAAGGGTATGGACATTTAAAAAACTCTCCACATATAATGCCAAATTGTAAAAGGGTTGTACCAATTTACAGTGCCAAAGGTTGAATTTTTTCAAAAGAAAAAAGAAAACAGAATAAAATCAAACACATGAAATTAGAGTCATTTACAAAATAGATTTCCCAATTCCATTTTAATAAAACTCTACCTATTGATGTTTTTAGCTAGGCTACACAGCCTCAGCACAGTTTTCTAGCCTATCTGATCTCTATGGTGCACTTAAATTTTAGCCTGAGTTAGGACTTGCTTACTGCTAAATATGGTGAATGCTCTGATATACTCGTTATTTATATTGAAAATTGATTTTCAAAATTAAAAATTATAATTAAAGGGCTCATATTTTCCTCTTTATATTATTATATCTTTACTCTCTTATTTAGATGTTCTATTTTCAGATATGACTCCAGCCCTTTTAACGCACCAGGGGGATAATCAATGATTTAATTCGGCCCCACCCCCATTCTTAGATTAGCTATTCAAAGACATTTAAGAGGTAAAATTAACTGACCTTGGAGATTAACTGAATATCTAATCTCCCTCCTCTTTAAGGGTGAAGAGAGGCTGGTCTGAAGTTAAATACTGAAGTAAAAAACCAGACAAGCTGGTTCGGACTGGGTTGGTTATGCCTCAAGGTAAAACTACAAGAACAAGAGCAGTAAAAGCCAGAATATCAGGCTATAATACTGTAACTTAACAAACTACCTCAAAAACTCAGTGGTTAATTCCCCAATCATCACTCTTTCTCCTCCCTTCTCTTCTTTTTCTCTCCTCTTCCTAAAGCTATGAGGTAGGGCTGAGCAAGGTGGCACATGTGCCTGGCTGAGCTGGGAAGCCATGCTACAAGAACAGGGTCTGACCAAGGTGAGTGAAGAAGCCTGAGTAGGGTGAAAAAGATGATTGCTTGATGTGTGGCCTAGCTGGGGAGTCAAAGCCTGAACAGGGTAAGAGAGTTTCTGCATGGAGGAGGGGGTTAGTGGCAGAGATGGGGGATAAATTACATACAGGGGGTTTATAGAATAATGACAGTAAAAATAATGGGAGACTAGTTTGTTGCTGTTGGAAAGGAGAGGTACAAATATAGAAAGGAAGGAAACTAGAATAAATCCCCAGTTATTGGACTGGAGTTAGAAGTATCAATATGAACTCATGGTTTTTAATATATTACCTATTATATACATAATTGAATTATATTCTGTTTTTTATATATGTTATACATATAGAAATACAAATGATATTGAAATATATATCCATATACATATATATGTATATATGTTCTAGAATTAGATTAGATACTGGTAATTGTACCACTGAACTATATACTTTAAAAAGGTAAATTTTGTTATATGTTTTATGTCTCAATAAAATATGTTACAGATATATATGAGATAAATAAATATAGATGTAAATGTATATATATATACATACACACATATATTCATGCATACATATATTACCCAGCTCTGTCCACTGAGAGAACCCAGGAGCAGTGATACCCAATAGCAATGAGCATACCTAGTGACCAGATGTTGATTTTTAAATACCATTCTCCATTAAAAAGAATCAGGGCTCCTTATAGAAATGGCTTTTTCTATGTCTAGCACAAGGAAAGTATAAGATGATCTCGGGATATCTTACTGTGTCTGAAAGTAAGGAAGTAGTCTAAGAATGCTGAGGATATGTCAAAGGATGTAGAGGCCAGCTTGAGGGGCTCCCGTTGGTGAAGTTTGGAGGGAATCGAGCATCAAAATGATGAACATTAACAGATTACAATCCATTGAATAAAATACAAAACCATAAGTCTATACTGATATAAATCATTGAATAAATTGAATGTTTGATGAGGAATGAGACATTTACATAGCATCCACAAAATACTTAATAATTATTTAGAGAAAAAGAGTAAATTTACGGTGGAGAAGCCTAACAGACACCATTTTAATCAAGCGATCAAGTTAACATGATTGGAAATGGGACAAATGGAAATCAGATGCCACTGGACAAGATGAGGTAGGAAGAAAACAGCATCATGTCTGTGATGTTCCTGCCGGAGGGGAGGAGGGAATCCACATCGAAATGTGGCTGGTGGGGAGTACTGAAGCCCGAATGTGGTGAAGAAGGTGTCTCAACAGAGGGAGACCTGGTGCAAAGTGTTGGCAGCCAACTGAACACAGAGAGCATCTCATTTTGGGGAGTGGCCTGGTGTGGGGCATCAGAGCTCAATGAAGGTGCAGAGGATCAGCCTGAAGTGGGATGCTGGAGCCCAAGTGGGCTGAGGAGGTTGTCCATACAGGTCAAGCAGCTCAGTGTGGGGAGGCAGGGCTTGACTAGGTGAGGAGGGCTTCAGTATTTAGTAATGAACGAGCACAAAGTGTCAGAGCCCAAGCTGACATTTCCAAAGTGTCTTTGGAGAGGAGGCCTGGTGCCAGGTGTTGGAACCAAATAGGAGAAGCAAAAACCATGCCTAGGCATTTCATATTCAAAATGCAGAAAACCAAAGACAAAGAGAAAATCTTGAAAGAAGCCAGAATGTGGGGAAGGGGGGTAGCAGGGAAATCACCCTACCTACAGAAATACAGTGGACTTTTCATCAGAAACCATGTAAGAAAGAATAGAGTGGAGTGAAATATTTAAAGTGTTGAAATTAAAAAACAAAAACAACCATGAACTTAAGGAATATAATGAAAAATATAGTGATAATATTCAGTGAAATTATTCTTTAAAAGTAATGGATAAGTAGTCATGCCCCAGGCATATAACTTTTTAGTAAAAGGTTTATCTTTGCCTTAAGCAAGCAATGTTTCCTTATTCTGATGTTGAGTTGTGGTTATTTAGGATGTACTTGTTAGTAAAAAAAAACCACATTTGAGTTTTAGGGGCTGACAATGGTGCATTATGTTAGCTTCTTACCCTCTATTGATTTTGGGGAAAACTTGCAAGATTCCCATAAGTTTCCAATTGTTTAAAAGTACAATAACATGTGAAGAAAAAAACGAGTAAAAAAGTTCACATGCATATGTATAAATAGAGAAGGAACTGTAAAGATACATATTAAAATATTAACTGTAGTTAATTTTGAGGAGGGAATTATGAACTAGAGTAGGAGTGAAGAGGGACCTTAAGATGTTACTCTATAAACTTCTGTATTGTTTGAAACTTAAGAAAAAAAGTCAAGTTGTACCTCTGAAGAAAAGGGACCTAATTCGAAATGGCTGACCTTTAAAGAGCTGCTAGTCATAAACAATACTTATGGCATTCTGAGGCACTCAGATTGCTAGTTTATTTTAAAGAATAATTTTATGTATTAGCTCCCACTGTAGAACTATATTGCTTCTGTCTGTGGAAAGAGTCAGTCAACCTCATCATAGCTAAGCTTAGCTACCAATTTTGTTTTTCTTTTGCATACTTTCTCTAACCTTTCTTTCATAGGTGTTTGGAAAATTTTAAGAACTTAACTGAACAGTACTTTCTTGTAAGTAAGTCCTCAGTTAACTTTGTCAATAGGTTCTGAGACTTTAAACAAAATGTTGCATAATGAAACCAATTTTTCTGTAGGCTAATTGATATAAATGATAGTTAAGTTCTCATGGCATCTTATTGACATTATAGTGAAGGTGAACAAAACTGCTATATTGTGTTTATATAACCAGAGGCATAAAGAAATCAGTAAATATTTAACAAACAAACAAACAAACAAAAGAGTACACTATTAAGAGAAGCTTATGTTGTAAATACTAATTTTAAATAAAAATCTGAACTCTTCTCATAAGTCCACAAGAGCAAAAATTGTTTGAAGGAAGGGTTTTACATTGAACTGTGCAATAATGGTAGAATAGAATTTAAGTTGCCCTCAGTTTTACTGAGTATACATTATAAATGTAAAGAAAGGGGGGAAAAAAGGAAGGAAAGAAGAAGAGGGAATTTTAAAACCATGTTTTCTATGAAACCACAAAGTTGTGCAACTATCTTTGTGTTTTTTTGTTTTTGTTTTTGTTTTTGTTTTTTTTCTGGAAAAAGTGTTGAGGACTAAAAGGTAGTATATAGTCACAGTCACCTAAGTTCTTGAGAAACGTATTTAGTGGAATTTGTTCTCTGAAGTGTTTTAAAGTCAAATGCTATTTATATTTAAATTTTAGGTGACTCTCCATACTAGTTAGAATCACAGCTCTCTAAGCCATTGTAGACCTCATTTCTGGCCCCATTTTTTCACTGACCTGTAGTGACTGCCACACAAGGCTACATAACATTACACATTAATAAATACTGTAACCAATATATACATTTAAGGAAACTAGAACATGGGAGGCACCTCTGAAAAAGGAACTTGGGTTTTGGGAACCATTAAGTTTCTGCTTTTTTTTTTTTAAACACAAAATTAGGTTTGGGGATTTTTGTTTTTGTTTTTGTTTTTGCAATGCCTAAAGTGCCTAGCACGGCGCTTGGCTCACAAAAGACTCAATAAGTATTTGTTGACTTTAGAAAAACTTACTCTGATATATGTCCTTAGAGACATATTTCCCGGTCCTGATTCCCTGAGGTTCGTATAAAAATAGAATGTGGCCGAAATGTGTTGCAGAAACAAACTCCTGGAAATATGCAACACTGGGTCATGCTTCTTTTTTACCCTTTCCACCAATAACCTCAGTATAACTACATACATGGAATTGCAATTTCACCTTATTTAAGTTTTCACTAACACTTGAAACAAAGATCTGATTAGGCATTTTGTTTGACAGTATTTGAGCATAAGAATTATTTCTCTCTCACTTAGTACTACTTTCTCATAAAAATATAGTTAAGAGAGTCCAGGATTTGACTTTTAACCTCTACTAATATTAATTTTCAAAAGACTTATTTAGGTATAGTTTTTTATGTTCTCTCTAATTACATTTTATTTAATAGTCACACATTGATTTAGAGAATTTTTTATTTGTATTCATTTTTCAAAGATCTGATTCTTTAAAGGTTTCTAGTTTGAGCAAACATAATTATCATTTAGAATAGAACAAAGCACTGTTTAGTTTTCTTTCAAAGCCACTGTTTATTTACTTTTCTTATATTTCTATAGGACTGTAGTTAAGAGACTGTACTCTGGCTTCTGACCGCCCTGTTTGAAGCCCTGGCTCACTACTTGCTTACTGTGTTGTAAATTCAACTCTGTGCCTCAGTTTCTTTATTGCTAAAAAGGGGATAGTTATAGATCCTTAGAAAGTGATTGTGAGGATCATATTATACAATGCTTAGCACAGTGTCTCTGACACAAAGTAAATCCTATGAAAATGTGCTCGACATTGTATTAAGCCTTGACTGAGGAGCAAAGAAAAATGGTTTCAGTTTCCAAAGAGTTTGAAATCTTAAACCGACTTGCAGTAGGGTAGTTAGGTACTAAGCTAAAATGAATGAATTCAGAGGTGGGAGAAATCTTTGCTGTTGAAGTCTGAGGAGGGAATTTTATTGGGGAGTAGAAACTACTGGGCTTTGAAGAATGACTGGTGACAATAACTTGGGATCTTTTATAAAATAGAAGCAACTTTGAACAAACATTTTTTTATCTGCGGATTTCTAGGGAGTCATTCATATAAAACTATTTTGATTATTTTGTTCATACAAAGTGTTTGTATTTATTTAAAATGCTTAATTTCTTTGTAAACGATAACACAATCTAATTGGAGAAGATCTAATTAAATGGTGAAGTACTTAACTACAGTTCTTCCAGATCTGAAGAACAAACTAATTTACTACCTACTAATGATTTCTGAGTGTGGATATGCCTTTCTTCATTCATCATTATGGAAAACAGATATCTCTTATACACCTGAAGAAAGTATAATTGATCTGTTGGTACCAGGCTTCACATCAGAATTACAGATGTTCAAAATCAACGAAGGTGTTGTTAGAAAGTTCTGTTTAGTGTTCAGTAGGCAACGACATACTATGAACCTTCATAATCTGTTGTAATTTCACAGAGACAGAGGAACTCTAAGCTGAAAAAGACTTCTTACAACCATTCTAGCTGACTTCAACCTCTTTTGTGTGTTTAAATCAGGAAATTAAATGAGATTCTCTCAAGGATCTAAGTAATCCAGGAAGGCATTAATTCTTCCAGCCCCCGCCCTGGGGGACCATGTGATGCTGTTGTCTTCTCCATCAACAAATCATGTGTCCTCAATTTGATTCCTAGGATCGGGCCCACACAAGTTGAGAAACAGAGAAAGCATATTGCTACAACCTCTGTCAAAAAAGCTCCAGATTTTTAAAAACACATTTTGCCCTATTTAAGTTCCCTAGTGAGTTCATACAGCTTCCAGAACCATACCACATCCCAAGCTTTTCTGCCTCTGTAGGCACTACTCACCCTTGTGACTCCTTCTTCCCTCTCCAAGTGGTGCTCCATGCTTCATACTTTCTGCTCATCAAAACTTACCTGTCCCTTGTCCTATTCCTTTAGCATCTTGCTACACAACAGTTACCCAATTTAATGAAATAATTATAATAGGGAATCAACAATCGCTTCCCTTCGATATCTTGCTGGAAAAACTGTCCATTGCTAGGGGTATTCAAAACACTGAAAACCAAGAATACTTTGTTGTTCTTGGAAAATTCTTTTCCAAATTTTGACTCTGATAAGTTACTTTAGCCCCAATGAATCATGCGAGTAACAATCACTTTTAAAGCACCTATAATGAGATGGGGAAAAGAACAACTTAGGCAAAATTTGGATCTTTTAAAATGTATTTTCAGCTTAGAAATTTATTGTTAATTTGTACAACATGTACTGACGGCAGAATGACTTCCTAAATTTGAACTCGAAGTCGACACAGAGAGAAGCAATCTGACACCTGTGTTGCAATCAGCCTATTTTCAACAGTCAGGAAAACAAACTCAAATAAAACTTATCTCTGAGTTTTTGGTAGGGTACCACTGAAAGGATGACATAACTTTTCCTTTCCTGTGCTTTTAAGCCCTGTGAGGCCATTTTCTGGGAGATGTGTACTTTAGTTGTAATAAACATGACAGGCAGATGGATCTCACGGTGATGCCTCAGTGTCAGAAAATTTGCAGTTTCTGATAAGAATTGGAAATTTCTATTTTAAGTGGAGGCTTGATAAGCAGTCCTGATAAATGTTTACTAAATTGGTATAATTACTGCTGATTTTCACATTCTGCTTTTGATTTGAATGTTAAATATTTGACAGTTTTAGAATATGGAATTCACAATCAACAAATAAAAAAGCCATCTTTGCAAATTTCTCCAACATTTTAGAAAACAGTAATAAATACTTTGAATTTACAGTAAGCACTTGTTTCAACAAATTGGGCTGTTGTCTCAAATGGGAAGAAGCTTTTTGCTAATTGGATATCTTAGCTGTATCGCTTTTATGATAAAAAATGGTATAATGTTTTAGGTATCTTTTGCCAAGAAAAGAGCTACAGAGTAATGATAAGATGGAATGGACTATTTGAGAAATGATTCTTCAAACTGCAAATGCTTACAGGTAAAATCCTTTTAATAAACCAAGTGGCAAAAAGGGAACAAATATGTCAGTGTGGTTATATAAGTTGTATTATCTGCAAGCGTCAAACAAGAAAATAAAGAGATGAGTGAAGATTATATGTTTGATATTTGTGAATTAAAATGTGTTATAAAGATAGCGAATATATTTTTAACATATATATGTTAGTTTCTGTCCCCTGAGAAGCAGACATCAAGACAGGTTAGAAGTGCAAGAGTGTTATTAGGGATAAGGCTTGTGAAAGATAAAAGGGAGAGAACAGGAGAAGTCAGTCTGTGATGAAGGTCTGACACCTGTAAGAAGGGGAAGGGAAGAACTGAGAATTGAATAGGAAGAGCTTTGGGTAATGATGCAGCTCCGAGAAAGTCTTGGCCCTTCCAACAGAGAGCTGCAATGCAAAGATTGCCAATACAGGAGTTCTGTGTTGGGCAGAAATGGCCAAGCCTTCAGCCAAAAGCCATCCATGCTCGGTCATTGGCCAAGAGCTGCCTGGGGAGAGTGTGCTCTGGGTTTGGAGGCGGTGACAAATCTTGACAGCACTGCAGCTGAAGACTATCAGCTGCTCAGACTTTTTAGCAAGTTCTCTCGTGAAAGGATCTCTGAGCAGTGTACCTCTATGGGGGACATAATATGCATTATATTAAACATGGTGAAGAAAATAGAATTCCATTTGAGTCAAGTTTCTTCTGTCAACTAATAAGACACCAATATTATTTTGCTAAATTTACAATTTTTCTTTGCCGAAAGATGTGACTTATAAGCCAACAGACTACTCTTTGATTCAGGTGACTTGCTTTGTGCTTTCTGATTCTGGTTCTGGTTTTCCATTTGCATTGGACAAAAATTATTTTGTAATGCATAGCATCAATTGTCATCTCATGATATGTTATTGTAGATTGATTCCATGATTGTAAATTTGGGATGTTTCTCATTTGACTTCTATAAGGTAGAACAATTATTAGGTGTTATTAATGATACCATTTTGAAACAAACTTTTTATCACAAATCTTTGTATTTCTGAATAAGCTTAATTAAAGAGAAACTTGAAGTTCCAAAGTATGCTGTTTTAAAAAAATACCTATTAGTCCTTGTAACTATGTGTTTGTGTGATGAGCATTGTGATACTATACAACTAAAACAAAGCATAAAAATGAATTGGAGACAGAAACAGTTATAAGATAGATATTATACATAACTTCTGATTTCTATTTTTCACATTTATCAAAATGGCTTTATTGTTCCCCTTGATTCACTTACAAAAGTGAATATAAATGTTGATGAACTTATAAAACAAATGTATGTTGAAAACCAAATTTATTCTGCATAAAATATGACTTAAAATGGGTTTCACAATTTTAAAATTTAGAAATCCTCTCTTTTATATTACAGACTTAAGAGATACATTTTTCAGGATGGGACAAAAGGTAGAAGCTTTTTTAGGAATTAAAAGATATTGAAAAATAAAAGAGGAGAGCTCCATAAAGGTAAAATAGAAATTGATCAGTTTCTTGAAGATTTGCCTTGTCTCTCCAAGCCGTCGGCTGCTGCCACACCCCATCTTTGTGATTCAGTGGGATTCTCACGTCAGTGGGAATCATAGCTGGCAGTCTCCTCTGCAGTCCTTAAGTCAATGCCACCAATCTTTTGGGAAATCAAAGGCATATCCTTCAGAGCAAGTGCTTCGAAAGATGGAGAATATACAGAAAAAGGAAATCTTCGTTTTTCCTCTGGTTTCTACTTACTCAGGTCATTTCTTCGGGAGAACATAGTTATTAGTTCCTTATTTATTCTTTCAGAGGTATTTTATGTTTTTGCATATATGCATATATCCATAAATTTTTGTCTTCCACATTAATGGGAGCATGTTAATCATGTTCTAGATCTTGCTTTTTTTTTCACAATATAGTTTGGTGATTGTTCCATATTAATACATAGAAATCTGCTTAATATTTATTTTAATGGCTGCATAGTATTCCATTGTATTGATATACCATAATTTATCTAACTGGGTTCCTACTGACAAACATTTAGATGGTTTTTAATCTTTTGGTATTATAAACGGTGATGCAAATAATATATTTTTATATACATTATTTCACAAATATATGAGCATATCTGTAGGACAAATACCTTTGTCTTTTGTTTTTTTGGATCAAGTTGGTCTTTTTCTTAATTTGTCAGAGTTATATAAAGAAAGCTAACTTTTTATGTATGAGTACTTAATTTTTAAAAGTTTATGTTAAAAGTGGGTTGAAATCTTTCTACATTAGGTTTTTAATTTCTTATTATGAACGTTCATAGTATAAGGGAAAGAAGGTATTGTATAAATCTCAGGTAAGAATTCAGTTGAAGATTCTTTATCTAATGTATTTTCCTTTACAATAGAGTGAATTACTTATCTGTAAAGATGTATTTAAAATTTATGAAATAAAATAATCCTTTTATATTTGTCCACTATAGGCGTCGACTTCTTTTCTACTTGATACTTTGTCATTTTCAGTAATTTATCTTTTTCCTGAATGCCAACCTTAATAGCATGTTACATTAAGTACTTGAAAACTGAGAAACAAAGAGAAACATAAGCAAAGTTGGGCCTTTTGTAACATAATTCCTAAAGACAGATGCAAAGCTATAATACCACCCAGTATTTCAGAAACTAATAGAACTATTCTGTAAAATTTAATAAGAAGTTAAACTCTACTGAACAATATAGATACTTTTGTTGACATTACAGCAGTTGTGGTCTGCAAAACCTTAAAGCAAATTTTTGTTGTAGTGAATTAAATAATACTAAGGAATTAGTTTATTTTTGATCCTATGACTAGGATTAAAAAAATATTAAAACCATACTACACTCAATGTTTACAAATTAATTTCCTTTACTTTTCAAAGTATTTTTTATGTTCACAAAAAAAAGAATAACAAAAATGTCATGTATTAAATGGTGCCATCTTTCTATGATGCCAGTTTTGGAGAACTCTTTAAAGTACACTAACGTTCAGAAAGATGTTTATGTACTTGCAAGGAACACAACCCCCCAGAGATTTTCTGAACTCTTCCCTGATTTGTTGGATTTTTATCCAATTTCCTGCATGTGCTCATGTGCTCACACTTAATTAGTCATAATTCTTCTTTAGAAAAGTCTTGTTTTAAAGAGAAGCACACAGTGATTTCTCTGGAACTTAAAAATACCTAGTCTAGGATTTCCTGAAGCTTGTCATCTGTTTCCTCATTTCAAAAGTTGAAATAGTGTTAGGCTGTATTTTAAAAATGTTGCATTTGTTTTGCAAATACAGGAAAAGCAACACTTCCTAATTTGCTTAGATTGGTGCTTACATAATTTGGAATTATGTCAACTCTAGATAAGTACTGTTGTAACAATGGGAATGAACAGGTCCTATTTGTGTACATAAATGTAGATGCCTCTGTGGTTTGAGTATGTGTAAGCAACATGATAGAGGATTTAATTTTTTTTGTCAAATTAGCTGTAGCTCATTCTTTTAAAAAATATTTTTATTAAAATATAACTAATATGAAATATTATATTAGTTTCAGGTATGCACTATAGTTATTCAACATTTATTTACCAAAAGAAGTGATCACCACGATAAGTCCAGCAACCATCTGACACTGTACAATGCTATCACAATTTTATTGACTATGTTTCCGATGCTGTATATTATTTCTCCATGACTGGAAATTCAAACCTCTTATTCTCCTTCACCTTTCCCCCCTTTTTAAATTTCTTTCAATTACAGTTGACATTTAATATTATTTTATATTAGTTCCAGGTATACAGCATAGTGGTTAGATATTTATATAACTTTCTAGTCAGTAGGTACTGACTAGTCTAATACCTACCTAGCACTATGTGATAGAGGATTTTAGCAAAACAGTATGAAAGTCAGTTCATTCTTTAAACATTTGTGACCAACAGAGAGAGACTGAACTAAAATGAACATACCTGATTTTACTAAGTATGTTCTACATTTCCTCTTCTTTTAGCCATTGATTAACTTATTTCCCTTAAATGAAAAAGCAATGGTATTTTTCTATTCTTAAAATCTTTGAGTTAGGATACATTACTAAGTATATGTTTAATAAGAGCATGGTATTTCCTAACATGGTGTTTTAAAATGAGTCATACATTAGCATGGTCTTTTAGATACTTAATAGTTGCTTATCATTATGTCACAATGGTACTAAAAATAATTGTATAGATCTAGCTCAAAATTCTATTCTATGTGGGAACTTTCCTTATACTATCTATGATAAATGGGTAATCAATTTTGTTGTTGTTGTTGTTGTTGTTAAGAGAATGTACGGAAAAACACCCAGAACTGTTTCTGGTACAACTAACTTTTTTGCTTAAAAACAGTCTTTAAATGAAGAAATTTTACCAGTGGATAATTATTAACATTACTTAAAGATCTACTATAAGGTTCTATTTTCCTGATTATTTATATATTTTACTGATTATGTGAGTAAAATCATTAAATCCAAACAAAACAAAGTTAATCCCACTTCTCTGTAATAGTTACTATTAACAATTATATAGATATATTTGAGTACATATAAACATTAATATATTGTTTTTTATTTTACAGAAGTAAATCATATCTAATTTAACATTCTTAAACAATGTGTCTTAGATATCTTTCTCAGTAAATAAAAATAGATTTTTCTTATTCCTTTTAATCTTGCAATGTATTCCGTTATGTCTATCCTACAGTTGCTTATCCAAATTCTTTAGGACAAACATTTCTTTTTCACATTCTAACATTTCTAGAATCAGTATGCCGCTTATATTTTTTATAATCCATGACATTTTAGAATTACTGTCTGCCAGGCAGCATTTGTGACCTGGTTGTCATTGCCTACTTGTATTCATGAGTTTGATCATAATTGTTCAAATTATCATCGCATTAATTTTTTAAAAAAATTTTTATTAAAGTATAATTGACATACAATGTTATATTAGTTTAAGATGTACAATATAGTGATTCTACATTTATATACCTTACAATATTTTTCACTAAAACAAAAACTTATTGTTTATGCAGAATGGCACAGACAGAGCAGCAGGGCATAAATTTGATATTTCGTGAAGTGAAAATTTGTCATTCTGGAAATAACTAATTCTATATATTTTTGTTGCAAAGGAATGATCAAATCCCTTATGAGGGGAAGAAAGTAGGATATTCACAAATAATGAAGTTATGTTTTAATTTATTACCAAGTCATATGCAGAGGATTGCCTATTATAAGCCAAGCAATGCAAGTGAGAGCTAGAGAACATGCCAAATTACTCAAAGTTGGTAAAATATATTTCGAAGCAGTGGGAGGTTGGCATGACCAATTCGTGGTTCTCACAGATCCATTCTTAAGGCATTGTGTCATAGTTTAATTGGCAGATTTTCTTTCTTATTGGCCCATAACATGATGATTGTCTTACTATCAATGATGGCTAAGATTAGATAAACTAGAAGATCTACGAAGAATAGTAGGTACCATGTTGAAGACTTTCTATAAACTTTCTACATTCATTTTTTAATTGAATTTTTAAAAATAGATTTTATTTTTTAGAACCATTTTAGAGTTACAGAAAAATTAAGAACGCAGTATGGAAAGTTCCCATATATCCTATATCCAGTTTCCCTTATTAATTAATCCTTTATATTAGTATGGTACATTTGTCACAATTAGTGAACCAGTATTAATATATCATTATTAACTAAAGTCCATGGTTTATTCAGATTTCCTTGGTTTTTACCTAAATGTCTTTCCCAGTTCCAGGATCCCATCTAGGATACCACAGTACATTTACTTATCATGTCGTCTTAGGCTCTTCGTGGTTATGATAATTTCTTAGATGACCTTGAAAGTTCTGAGGAGTACTGGTTTATTTTGTAGGATGCACCTCTATTAGAAATGGTCTGCTGTTTTTCTCATGATTAGTCTGGGGTTATGGATTCGTGGGAGGAAAACCACAGAGGTAAACTGCCATTTTCATCATTATCATATCAAGGTTATGTAGTATCACATGGTTTATCACTGTTGATATTCACCTTGTTCACTTGGCTGAGATAATGTTTTGTAATTTCTCTACTGTAAAGTTACTCTCCCCCCTACCCTCTACCTTGATTCTGCCCTCTTCGGAAGGAAGTTACTATGTGCAACCCATGCCTGAGCAGTGGGGACTTATTGTCCTCCTTGATGATCTCATATCTACATGTATTATCTTAAATTCTATGTCTCTTCCCTCCTATTTATCTATTTCCTCAATCACTTATCTATGTCCATATAGACTCGTGAGTATTTATTTTATACTTTAGGTTATAGTCCAATACTATTTTGTTGCTTAGAATGTTTCAGATTTGGCCATTGGGAGCACTCATAGTTGGCTCATGTGTTTCTTGACATACTCTCATCAATATAGGTTTTGCTTATTTGTTTTTAGCACTTTATTACTTCCTGGCATCTAATTGAATTCTCCCAACAATTCAATGAAGTAGGCATTCTTATCTCCTCATTTACAGATAAAAAAAATTGAGGTTTAATGAAATTAAGTAACTTGCTCAAAGTCACATGGGAAGCAGATGACAGGATTTGAATTTTGCTCTGTCTGAAGCTTTCAATAACTTTTAATATATTATGCCATTATTTAAAATATAACAAATTATGTATCCTTTTAAGAAAAATAATTTTGTAATCATAATTTGATGGATTTGTGCATTTCTATCTTTATTTTGGACTAAGAGGGAAAAAATATATCTGCTTAGAGCCAAAAATACATAACTTTTAGAATCCCATGAGTCCATGGATGTCCACTCAAACTGCGAGTTCCAGTTATCTATGGCTCACAGCTGGCCCACCATCCTATAGGAGTTGCTTTGCTCTTCTGTGCCAAGGTTACTTACTGCAAGCTCTTGTAGTAGAGTATGCCAGGCTACAATTGTTGCCAATGTCTTAAAGGAAGACATTCCTTTCCTTCATTCAGCAAGGTTTTAGGAGTCTACTGCTCTGGTGTCGCTTACACTCTAATAGAAAGAGACAAATATAAATATGTAAGCCAATGAACAAGATATTTTTAGAAGGTGATAAATCCTAGCCAAAGGCCAGTGTGACCAGGATGCAGTAATTGAGGGGTACCTAGGGGATGAGGTCAGAGAGGCAGGCCTTGTGGCCCACAGAAGGAGCATGGTGTTTTTCCCATTTCAGTTGTTGGCTTTGGGTGGGTTCAGGCAGGGAAGCTACATGGTGTCCCTGGCTACTCACCGGCCTTACCTCATACCACTCTTTCCCTGGTTCCTCCTCCTTGGCTACACTGGCCTCTGGCTCTTCTTGGAATATGTCAAACTCCTTTCTGCCTTTCTTATTAATCAGCCTGGAAAAAATATATATATGTGATTTCTCCATTTAATAATGATGTGGCTCCATCCTTCATATCATTCATGTTTCTGCTTAAAGCCATCTCCTTGTATAGCTTATCTAATAACGCTTCTTCTCCCCACCCCCCATCATGTTTCTTCATCAATCCCCAGGGATGCTCTATACCTTTCTTTTGCTTTATTTTTCCTTTAGAGTATTTATTGTTACCTGACTTTATTATTATTATTTTTTACTTGTTTATGTTCTGTCAGCCCCACTAGAATGTAAATGCCACATGAGGACATGGATTTTGTCTACACTGTACATCATTGTCTCCCTAGTGCCTAGGACATTGTCTAGGACATAGTGGGTGATTTTATTATCTATTTCATAGAACGTATTATCCCAAACTTAGTGGCTTAAAACAACTTATTATCTCACAGTTTCAATGGATCAGGAATTCAGGAGGGGCTAGGCAGGGTGATTGTGGCTCAGGGCCTTTAAAGTGTTGCAGTCATTGTTGGCCAGGGCTGCAGTCATCTGAAAGTTTAACTGAAGCTGGAGAGTCTGCTTCCAAGCTTTTTCATATGGCTGTTGGCCAGAGGCCTCAGTTTCTTCATTTCTCCTAAGGCTGCTCTCAACATAGCAGTTGGAAAATGGTGAGAGAGATCAAAGTGGAAGCCACAATACCTTTTTATGACCTAGTGTCTGAAGTTGTACACTATCATTTCTGCTTTATTCTGTTTGTTAAAAACAAGTCACTCAGTTCAGCCCACACTCAAAGGAGGGGAACTGGGTTCCACCTCTTAAAGAGAATAGTATCCAAGAATTCGTCAGCATATTTTAAAAACTAGCACAATGATCAATTAATATTTGTTGAATGGAGAAATCCATAAGTTGGGTTATATCTTTGTACAATCTTTTTGGCTACTGTGTGGAAAATGAACTATAGGGGGCAAGAACAGAAGCTATGAGATTGATGATGATGATGATGATGATGATGATGGTGGTGGTGGTGGTGGTGGTGGTGATAGCCAACATTTATTAATTTATTTTTCTGTGCCAGGAGCTGGTCCAAGTGCTTTATAGCCGTTAACTCATTAATCCTCAGAACAACCATATGAGGTATGTATCATTCTATTGTCTCCATTTTACAGATGAGGAAACCAAGGCATGGGAACTTTCAGGAGCAGCAATATAGGTAAAATATGATCTGATGCTACAGGTAACACCAGCTCTGACTGGGAAGATTGCAAATGCCTCTATGTTCTCTAATTTATGATCCAAACTCATAAAAAACCTGACCACAAGGTATTACGGGAATCTCCAAATTAGTTGAATACCACAGATACACAAGAAAATAAACTAG
>NW_011888812.1:64133-67922 GCF_000151845.1 Pteropus vampyrus
TTTGTTAAAAACAAGTCACTCAGTTCAGCCCACACTCAAAGGAGGGGAACTGGGTTCCACCTCTTAAAGAGAATAGTATCCAAGAATTCGTCAGCATATTTTAAAAACTAGCACAATGATCAATTAATATTTGTTGAATGGAGAAATCCATAAGTTGGGTTATATCTTTGTACAATCTTTTTGGCTACTGTGTGGAAAATGAACTATAGGGGGCAAGAACAGAAGCAATGAGATTGATGATGATGATGATGATGATGATGATGGTGGTGGTGGTGGTGGTGGTGGTGATAGCCAACATTTATTAATTTATTTTTCTGTGCCAGGAGCTGGTCCAAGTGCTTTATAGCCGTTAACTCATTAATCCTCAGAACAACCATATGAGGTATGTATCATTCTATTGTCTCCATTTTACAGATGAGGAAACCAAGGCATGAGAACTTTCAGGAGCAGCAATATAGGTAAAATATGATCTGATGCTACAGGTAACACCAGCTCTGACTGGGAAGATTGCAAATGCCTCTATGTTCTCTAATTTATGATCCAAACTCATAAAAAACCCGACCACAAGGTATTACGGGAATCTCCAAATTAGTTGAATACCACAGATACACAAGAAAATAAACTAGTTAATATGTACTATGGATTCTAGGTTTTGCCCCAGTGATACTATAATAGTCCATGATTTATTTCTCTCTTTTTTCAATAATAGAAGTACATTGGTATTATGAGGATAAAACTGAGCAATTTTAAATTTTTATTTCAAATGTTTTTAGAGCAAGATGTATTTATAAACACAAGGACAGTCATGAGTGTGTTTATCCTTTTGTAGATTTTATAGAACAAATTTATTTGGTTTTCTAGATATTCGAATAAGTATATCTTCAGCCTCAGAACTTAGTATATAATTGTCAAGCAACTAAATTGTATTTTTTCCCCAAATCTAGATGGCTCATGTATAGTATATGATTTCCTATGATGTAAATTATGTAAGAACTACATTAATATACCCTTATTTTAGTTCATTATATAATTTATATTTTAAATAAAATAAACTATATATAAATAAATTAGATTTTCCTTTACACAGTTTTGAAATATTCCACTGCTTGTCATGTGAAAATGAACAAATTGTCTTCTTCATTTAAAATGAAATTCTGTAGTCTGATTGCAGAGCAAAAATGACCTTTACACTGTAATTTTCAGTATGTTGATTAAAAAAGAACGCTTGTTTAGGATTTGTTGCACATTTCATTTAGTTTTATTGCAATATGAACTAATTATATTCTATGTGGAGAAATATATCATTTCTATTTTTTGCTTTTACATTTGATTGATGTCTTAATGTCATAAGACCTTTAATAATTCTCCCTTTTTTTCCTTTTTTTTTCTTTCTACAAATATGTTTTTCCCTACTAGAAAAGAAAAATGTGTGGCTGTATTAATCTCAGCAGCAATTTTAGGATAATATTTCTTCTATTATTTATTTCAAAGATGTGAGCAGGTGCTTCTGCTTATAAAACTATGAAGACTGAAAATACTCGAACAGGGTTCCATGTTTTAAGAAACAAACAAGATGCACCACAGCATTAATCTCATGTATATTTAATAACGTACATTATCACTGTGCTACCTATAATTTAGACATATAGGTAGTGAGCAGGTGACATAAATAACTATACTTAACGTGTACTGAAGGCAATTCTGGCATTGTGGGGGGTCATTTGGGGATAGGGGAAATGTGAACTAGGTCTGAGCAGAAAATTCAGCTGATATTTGATAACTGACCTAGAGGAATCCATAGAGTTGGGATTTGAAATTTACTGGTTGGGGCACACCCTCAGGGTAGACTTTGGCATTTTGCATTTAGGACAAGACAGTTCTCTTCTTTTAGGAAAAATTGCCCCTTTCAAAGTAGAATAACAACTAAAAGGATAGTCCAGACATAAATTTAATGTAGTAAAAAGTAAGAAGAGAGGTTCAAGTTTGAGAGTGACTGATTCCTCCTCTCAGTATAAAAGGAGAAGAGAAAGGGAAGCAGAGAAGGGAAATCTTGAGGAAAGGCAAATGTTTCCTTTTGTAGCTCAAACCTTCCCCTTCTTTCTCTGTCTTCTGGGGCTGATCTCAAAGGGGGCGTAGACTGAGCAATGTGACCCTAAATATCTTCTCCAATTAGTTTGAAATTTTACTAATTAGACATGTTTAAACATTTAGATTCACCTAATTTACAATGAGGCTACCATATATTGGGTTTGCATCAACTATTTAATTCTCAGCTTCTTTGCAAGGTAGGCATTATATCGAATTCAAAGATGAGGAAAAAGACTTAGGGAGGTATGAAATATGCTCAAAGTCATACTGAGTTAATTGAGCAGTTTCTTGATTTCTTCCTTGTCCTGTCTCCTTTCACCACTTCCTGGGAGAGTCAAAGGACAGAAAATAAAAAAGAAAAGAAGCCTATGACGGTATTAACAGGGCTGCTGCACCAAGGCAGCATGAGTCACACTGTGGACATCACAGATTTCTATGTTTATTATGACATTTTTCAGACATATGGCCGAAAAATGTGTTGACTTAACAAAATTGATATATTAAGACAATATTCTGACAGATGGAAGCAAAGCATCACGAGAAGTGCTTTTTCTAATTCCAACAAAGACTTCGGGCTATTGCCCACTGAGGCTATTTTGAAACATAAAAATGTAAAGTATGTTTGAAAGAGCATGTTTTCATACGATTAAACTTGAATTTACTTGGGGAGTGGGTATTTTGATCAAAGAAAGAAGCAATTTTGAGGTTAAAGATCTCTGGATGTTAGGTGGGAATAGGAGTGTTACAGGGTCGGCACTTTTGGTAGTCAGAGCATAATCTGAAGCAGTTCTAAAGAGTGTCACTGAACAGAGGGAAATGCAATATAAGGGGCATCACAGGTAGGAATAAAACCAAGGAAGAAAGGAATTTTGATGTAAGAAAGGCCAAACCTGTAGAAAAGTTATATGAGTTGATTAGAGTTCATTTACTATTTATTTATTTTTTACATCTACAGCACCCAGTCTTCCTAGGTGGTCTCCCATCCAAGTACTAACCAGGGCCAACCCTACTTAGCTTCCGAGATCAGACAAGATCCGGCATGTTCAGGGTGGCATTGCTATAGACCTAGAATTCATTTGAACCAAACAGAAGACACACCTGGAAGCAAGATTACAACAGACTGGGAAAAATGCTTCCCAGAATGACAGTTTGCAGTTCCTTTTATACATTTGGAATTAAGGAGAGAACATAAGCAAGATTACAGGAAAGTGGGAGAAAGTAAGGCAGGAAAAATCTCAGATTGGATTACAGGACAGTTAACAAAATTATGTGCTCCCTTGGGGGTGGCATTTCAAAGGTGTGCGTGTCAACTTATATGCACAAAAACAATGGACAGGGTTGCTTAAGGTAAAGATAACCTTTACTAAGGAAGTTATAGGCCTGAGGTGTAACTACCCACCATTACCTGCCCAGTTGGGGATTTATGATCAGATCACCCTGGGAAGTAACTTTGGCTAGATTTATTATAGAGCCCCTTTTTGTCCACAGGAGAGTACCAATCCAAACTTCACAACTTTACCTAGACCCACTCTCTTTTCTGTTCTGAAAGTCATAAAAGCACAGCTGTCCTTAGGTCGTTCCCCTGCCTCATCTGCACTAGGACCCTGGGAGCAGTTCCCTATTTCCTGTCCTCTAGAAGAGTGGGATTGACACGTATACAGAGTAGGTTGCAATGTGATAAGAGTACAGAGAATTTTCCCT
>NW_011888812.1:67972-166939 GCF_000151845.1 Pteropus vampyrus
CATCACAGGTAGGAATAAAACCAAGGAAGAAAGGAATTTTGATGTAAGAAAGGCCAAACCTGTAGAAAAGTTATATGAGTTGATTAGAGTTCATTTACTATTTATTTATTTTTTACATCTACAGCACCCAGTCTTCCTAGGTGGTCTCCCATCCAAGTACTAACCAGGGCCAACCCTACTTAGCTTCCGAGATCAGACAAGATCCAGCATGTTCAGGGTGGCATTGCTATAGACCTAGAATTCATTTGAACCAAACAGAAGACACACCTGGAAGCAAGATTACAACAGACTGGGAAAAATGCTTCCCAGAATGACAGTTTGCAGTTCCTTTTATACATTTGGAATTAAGGAGAGAACATAAGCAAGATTACAGGAAAGTGGGAGAAAGTAAGGCAGGAAAAATCTCAGATTGGATTACAGGACAGTTAACAAAATTATGTGCTCCCTTGGGGGTGGCATTTCAAAGGTGTGCGTGTCAACTTATATGCACAAAAACAATGGACAGGGTTGCTTAAGGTAAAGATAACCTTTACTAAGGAAGTTATAGGCCTGAGGTGTAACTACCCACCATTACCTGCCCAGTTGGGGATTTATGATCAGATCACCCTGGGAAGTAACTTTGGCTAGATTTATTATAGAGCCCCTTTTTGTCCACAGGAGAGTACCAATCCAAACTTCACAACTTTACCTAGACCCACTCTCTTTTCTGTTCTGAAAGTCATAAAAGCACAGCTGTCCTTAGGTCGTTCCCCTGCCTCATCTGCACTAGGACCCTGGGAGCAGTTCCCTATTTCCTGTCCTCTAGAAGAGTGGGATTGACACGTATACAGAGTAGGTTGCAATGTGATAAGAGTACAGAGAATTTTCCCTTAAATGCCTGAGATTTCATTAACCCAGAGGAAGCTATGTTAACAGGCAGGATTTTTGTTATAATTGTTTCATGGCTATGCATGACTGAACATCCCACTTTTGTTAGGTGAGTACAATTTCTCCTGGATAAGCCTTGCATAATTCCTCATACATTCCACTGTGACAGGTGAGCTCAGAGAGGAGGGATGGGTAATTTACTACCTAAAGGCAGGCAGTCAATATTAAATATAGAGGGACTGGGCTGTTTCCCTAACTCAAGAACAAAGAAAGGAAAGGAATTTGAGGATAAATTAGGGAGTTTCTATTTTGGGAATACAGTCATTTTGATGAATCAGGTGGGATGGCTGAGGCAAGAGGAGTAAACCAGTATGGTCTTGGGTAAAGAAAGAAACCTGTCTGAGCTTCTGTTCTCTCTTACTTGGATCTCTATTCCTTCATCCGTAAAAGGAGAAGGTGAGACCTGATGAGCTTGGATTGACTCTTCTCCATATACCATTTTAGAGGATTATAAAATTCTACTTTTCTTGTAGAGCTTAATATTTGTCATATCCATGATTTGACATTGAAAACTGCCAGGAAAACAATCCTCCATTTAAACTCTTCCCAAGGGGAATTATAGTCTCCTTTATGAATACGTTTAATAAAAAACATTTTCAAGAATGCATTTGAAAATCTTCGATTTAGAGGTAGATTCTTAAGGCCATACAATTTGGTCACAGATCCAGCTTCATCATTTACTGTGTAGCCTTGAACAAATTTCTTAATTTCTCTGTGCATCAATCCCCTCACCTCTAAAATAAGGATGGTAATAGTCATCCTTGAGTTATTAAATACAAACATTCAGAGCAGTGCCTGGCATACGCTAGGACCTAAATATCTGTGGGGTGCATGGTATCACTTAGGGATGGTATGTTCAATAAAAACTTTTTGGAGGCATGAACATTTACCTTTGACTTTGAAAGAGGGGTGGGATTTCGATGAGGGAGGGCAATATTGATGACAGAAATGGCATGACCATGGGAATATAAAGGTTATCATTGGAGAAAGAGAAAAGCATACTTTAGTGGGTTAATAGGGTTTAAAAGGTTTTATGGAGTCCAACTGTAATGTGCCTTTACAACCAAACTAAGAAATATAGATATTTTTAATAGGTGAAACAGTCTGAAGTTTTGTGAGCAGGGAAATGTCAAGATGGATAGTTTATTTGCCTGTTTTGCATTTCCTTAAACATTCTTTTTCTAATATAAAAACTATTCTAGTCTGTTCTATTACATTATAAGTACATTTAACATCTGAGAATTAAAGTCCAGAAGCTCTGGAGGGCGAGAACAACATAAACAGTGAGGGTGCTGGCAGGCCTTTTCACTCCATAAGCCAATGCCTGTGGGCAATGGTTTCAATCAAACCTGAAAGAGCCTTGCATTTTGGCAAAACCTATGGAAATAATGTGGCAAGGATTTTAAGGATTCTTGAATCATGAAGACATTATTTGGGTGTCAGATAGGTGGGTCTTCAACTCCTTGAGGAAGAATTTAAAGATTTAACTGAGGGCTTTAGAAAAACTGTAACAAAGAGAGTGGTTACTAGATTCCATCTTAAGATGATGAATCTGGAAAAGCCGACAAGTTATAATCTCCATACATTTTCCGAAGTGCCCTAAGAGGTGAAACATGTGAAAAATCTACTTTATGACTACCTACAAGTAGCAGATCATTTATATATACATATTATTGTATAAGGTTATATACACAGAACAATGTACACTATACTTTATGGGCAATTTGGATAATTTTCAAGAATGAATTTTACTATATGACATTTTCACTTTCTGCTGAAATCACGAACTCTTAGATTAAGATAAAATTTGTGAATTTCCAGATTAAGATGAGATTATTTTTATCTGTATGAATTTATAGGGAACAATTTCTATTTTTAAAGGAAGAGAAGCAGATCTTTGGGCTGCAAAGAGTTACGTGAGTGGGCCTTTCAGTTATGCAAATATAGGTAAGAGTGAGACACTCCTGAACGTTTTTTCCATTCCAGTTGCCCCTCCCTGAGGCCCAGGTATACAAAGCTGATCTCCAGGGAGAAAGTAAATTATTTGCATAAGGAGGTCAAGACCTCCTGGGAGGAAAGAAACAGAAGTCCCCTGCTGAACCGCTCCTGCTGGTGATTTGTAGGTAGGCAGTTTTTTTTTTGGCTGACTAGGTCCTCCCCAACACCAGCACTCTTTGGCTGGAAAGGATACCTAGGAATTGAAGGAAAACAACAACAAACCTCCAACTTCCTTGAGGAAGGGGAGTGTGGTGTCAGACTCTGTGACAAAATTCTAGGGCCATTTCTCTATATTGACACCTATATGTGGTACAACAAGGAACAATGGCAGAATGAACACAAGGTAAGTGCCAGGAGGACTGATATCCTAGGGACAGAGTCATTTCGGGGTGTGAGGGTTGGGCAAAGACTCGAGAGGTCTTGGATTTCACATCTGGGTGATCTCCAGCAGTCTGAGTTTATGGAAGGTTTTATAATGCTTACATAGAAAATTCAATCATTTTATAAATATTTATTGAGTTCTTTTGTCTGCCAGGCAGTGATCCAGGCTCTAGGGATAGAGCAGCTAACAGAACAGACAAAAATTTCTGACTTCAGGGAGCTTACCTTCTGGGGGGTAGAGGGTACAGGAAATCTATACCATAGTACCTTAGATGATGCTAAGCCTTAAGGATAAAAAATAAAAATAAAGAACTTATAGGTGGTTATTGCTGAGGAAGTTGTCGCTGAGAAGGTAACATTTGAGTAAAGACCTGCAAAGGAGGAAGGTGGATACTTAGGGGGTGTTTCAGACAGAGAGGGTGTTCGGGGTACCTGAGGACCAAGAGTGACTGGAGTCTGAGGAAAGGTGTGGAGTAAGGAGACAAAGAGTAGGAAGTGAGTTCTTTTTAGACTAGATCTGTATGGGGTTGCATAGGTCATTTTAACTCCATTGTAAGGCTTTTAGCTTTTACTCTGAATGAAATTGGAAGTTACTGAAAGGAAAAATTTTAAAATACAGAAAAGTGAAAGGAAAAGTAGATAGATAGTTCCCACACCCAAAGCCAAAGGTCCTTTGATCATATCGTGACCCTCCTTAAATCCTTTGATAGCTTTCTGTGCTGGTAGAATAAATTCCTAAATCCCAGTCTGTTCTTTGCATCTCTCTATACTCTCATCTGCTTTGATTTATCCTCTCACTCTGACTAAAAACTGTCTTCCAATTTCTCAAAATTTGTACTCTCTATTGCCTTTTTTCCCCCCTACATGGCTTTTGCATCTTGCATTTTAAAAAATAACGCTATATTTTTCCCTCAATTTTTTTTTTCTTTTTACAAACTTCATAAAATGGCTAAATCAGGGGCTTTAAATTTTTTTCTGGATGTTGGTGTTCAGAATGGATTAAGGAGGAAAGAGACTGGAGGTAAAGAGATTAAGTTAGACAATAGGTACAAAGTGGAGTAAGACTTGAATTAATAGTGTTCATTTACTTATTTAGTAACATTTACTAAAGACAACTATACATCAACCCTCATGGAATTTATGGTGTAGTGAGTACCAATGTCAAGGATAAAAAGGAAAAAAATCCTCCCTTTTTCAGCTTCATAGATGTAGCAATGCCACAAAATAGGGGGAATGGAAGCCTTCCTTAGAGGCGATCTAGAAAAATGTTTGGCAAAAATTCTGAAAATTTGAAGTTCCAGTGGAATATTTTTCCGGTTTAACCAATTTTTCTATTATTGTAACTTTCTTCTTTGAGTAATATTTTTATCTATTTTTGGTTCTTTTAACTATTGCTTTAAAAACCATCCAGAGTAGCTAAATACTAAGTAAAAAGGAATAGCTAATATGCTGTTATCTCTCTGAGAGACACTCATTGTTTTTTCTGTTTGGAAGACTTTCAACTGGTTATCCTCCCTAATTTGAAGAAAACACCTCATTCAAAAAAATATTTGCAACTGCCTCAGGGCATAGTATCCTTTTCTCTTTTTAAAAATCCTCCAAAATGCTATTCTCCCAGTTTGAAAAGCAGCAGAAAATAAATGTGTAGTATTAAATACGTAGCAATTTGCCACTCCCTTTGACCTGCCCCAGTTACTGCAATAAGAATGTCTGGGGATAAATACAAATGTGGCAGATTCAGTTTTCCTAGTGAAGTTTATGACCGTAGCAGAGACAGGGTATTTCCATTGCTCAGAGAAAGGTGTTGCGCTCTCCAAAAGTTAAACATTAACAAAAGAAAACAAAGTATTAAAAAAATAACTCAGAATGATAGATACTTAGAAGGTCAGTTGTTTTCTAAGGAAAGGGGAGTGCAGACCAGGGCTTTCCTGTATAACCTTGGGTAGGTTATGTAAACTTCTTTGAAACTCTGTCCTAGATCTTTGGACCAAAGATCTCTAAGGTTCTTTCATCTCTAAAATTCTATAGTTCCATGATTACGTTGTTTGACATAGGCCATTCTGTTGATTTCCTAGTCTCCAGGAGAGAGGTTAACTAATCCTTGCGAGTGGAATTGACTAACTTGGCGAATTATCAACGCAGAGGTGGGTGTACTTCACATTTACAAGATTTGGACATTAGAGATGTTTTTAGAAAATTTCCAAGAGCCTTTTCTCCGTTCTTTAACCTGGTTTTACAATTCTCTTGACTCTTTGGGATAGGCGAGCAGGAAGGATTTACGTTAGATTGGGATTGTTTACGTCACTAAACATTTCCCCTTTCCTTATTTTTGGACCAAAAAAAAAAAAAAAAAGCCAAGAAACAAATCCTAAAGGGATGGAAGGGGAAACTATGATTATGGGATCTCAAAAGGCCTGTAAAATCCTGCTTCCGCATTTTCATCCTTTCTTTGGGGGTTAGAATCTTTTTTTAAACATGTATTTTTGGCAGAGTGGACCTAGAGTGAGGCTCACAACAGCAGAGGGGGCGTTGACGGATGCTTCTTTTGCGAGAGGGCTGGCCTGAGGGATCTTCGGGTCGATCTACGCCCGCGCCAGGCGGGCTCCGAGCTCCAAGGGCGCGGCTGCGGGCGGGCGGGCCCGGGGAGGGGCTTCGTGAGGGCGCCGCGGCCCGAGCTGAGCGGGGCCGCCCGGGCTCGGCGCGCTGCGCGGTCGGGCGGGCGGTGGCGCTGCGGAGGCGGCGGCCGAGGCCGGCGAGCGCGGAGGAGGGGCCCGAGACTGGGGCGGCCGGCGGCAGCTGCCTCCGTGACGACTGCTGGCAGCGCGGCGACCCGAGAAGACCGAGCTGCGGGCCCGCCGTCGTCGCCGCGATCGGCTGCCTCCCTTCCCCTCCTCTCCCGGCGGGGGCCGCGGAATGGGCTCCAACCGCCGCGGGCCCCGCACCGCGCGCCGCCCGTAGGCCCCAGCAGTCGGAGGCCGGCCGGCCGGCCTCTCAGCCCTCCTCGCCGCAGCCAAGCCGTCCCCACCCCAGCTCCCCGGGAGGAAGATGAGGGAGACGGGCCCGGCGCTCAGCAGCCAGAGCAGCAGCAGCAGCGGTCGGGGGAGGGTGTCTCGCCGTTTCCTCTCAGCCGCCAGGACAAGATGGCAGCGGCCGCGGAGAGGGGCTGAGCCCGGGCTGGGTGGTGCCGCCTGCTGAAGCGCCTGGCTCCCCGTCCCCCGCACGGCCCCGCACCCCACCCCGGACATGCTCAGGGCTGCGGCCGCCCGAAGAGGGGAGAGCGCAGGCCTCTAGGAAGGTAAGGGAGCAGGGCCAGGGGCGCCCCCACCCCGGGGCGGGGCGACAGCTCCATTCGCGGGGCCTGCGGCCGGGGCCAGTTGGCTCCTCGGGATCCCCGCTTGGGCCGACCTCCCCGGGGCGGCCCGCACCCATCGCGCGTTCTGTACCCCCGTCTGCATCCCCCGCGCCCTCGAGCTCCGAGTGTCCGTCCGGGCCCCCGTCGGGCGACGGGTCCCGGCGTCGCCCCCGAGGCTGGGGCCGCTCCAGGCCCACGGCCGCCGGACGCGGGGCCGCGCGCGCGGGTGTTGCGCGCGGTGGCGCAGCCTCCGGGAAGCCGCGCTTGGGCCGGGCCGCTCCTAGCCGAGGTTGCGCAACGGCTCTTCCCGGCAACCGAAGTTTTGTTTAGTCCCACGGGGTGCCTCTTCCCTACCGCAGTCCTGGGCCGTCACTACGGAGATCTCTTGTCTTTCATTAAAGGGAACAAACACAAACACACGCACGCACGCAACTTGAGCGCCCCAGCCGATGGCTGCGTCCCTGGCTTTGTGGCCCAGTCACCAGCGTCGCCGAGCGGCGGGTTTGGAGGGTGTCAACTCTGGGGACGTGAGTGCGTGTGATTGTTGGGGAGGGGAAATGTGATCCACGGCTCGGCGTCCCCTGCCGCGGCCGGAGGAAGGCGTGGCGGCCGCGCGGCGGGGCTGTTGCCGGCTTCTCTCATTACGGTGGCGGCCGCCCGCTTCCCTTCGCCACGCTGGGAGAACTCACGGAAGGACTTGGGATGAGAATGCCTGTTTTGCTGTCGGGAGGGTGAAGGCTGTTTTAAAATGGTATGTGGCTCTCAGCGAAGCCTATTCTTTTCCAGTCTGATTTCTGCTTGAGGAATCGCGCTAAAGGGTGTGTGTGTAAATTACCTTGGACCTGTTACAAAGTGGTCATAACATGTTCAGTCCTTGAACCGTGTTTTCACAACCTCTTGCTACCCTGATAGAATTTATTTTTCCACTTGTCATATTTTGTTGCTTCTAATTATAAAGAGCTTCTATTAGCAACAGTGAAGCTTTTCAGATTATCGTCGTTTACAGGACAATCTCATGGTTAATTCTGTTGTCAACTTTGATGTTTCTCTGGTAACATTGCCGGAAAAGTAAGCTGCTAAACCAGTATGCGCTTGTGCTTATGTGTACCTTCTGGTTAGTAGTTTGGAGATAGGCTAAATTTTTTTTTTTTAATTTTTAGATACTTTCTTGTTATCTGTGGCTTTCGAAGTGGAAGTACTGTCCTTATATTTAAACCAATTTAGATTATTTCGAAGTTGTAATTGCTGGGCGCATTAAAATTTTAAGGGGCTCCCTTTTTGATCAAATTTTTGATGAAAACTTTTGTGTGGTATCGGTAGGTTTTGTTTGTTCCCAGCTAAAACATTTTCATCCTGCATTCTCGTTTAATTTTTTCAGAAGCTGGGCAAGCCTCACCATATGTTTGATAAGTCTAGATTCTGCTTATGTTTGCAAGTGCAGTGCTAATTTTATACAATGAGCCATGATAAGGTTTTGATAAGTCATGATTAAACTTAGTATTTAAGTAAACAAAATGTGATTGGCCTTTTTAGAAAAATAATTTTTATAGTTTTATGTGTAATCTTATGCCTTCATGCCACTTAACAGTAATTGAAATGTAACCAACCAAATAAAGTTATTTACTTTTAAATAAACAAGGTATTTCTTGGTATATTTATGGATTCATAAAGTGGAGGGAACTCTTATTTATGAAATATAATGCTTAACCTGAGGTTTTTTTTTTTAGTTTTTGAAATTTGTTTTTAATTTGTGTTAAGGTAGAGGTGCGTTGAAATATTTGAGATTTTGGATTTTTTTTCTTTTTTTGTCGCTATGGGAAAATTGAATAACAATTTGTTCCTTAATCTTTTTTTACTACTCTAAGGAAAATATTTTCTAAAAAAAATTCTTAGATTAACACTGTTTTAAAAAGGTAAGACGAGCTTGAAATCTAGAACAGAACCAGCCATTAAATGTTTCAAATTTATATTTGGAGATTGCTGACTACAGTATCTAAACATACATATTAGGCAAGCAGATCATAACATGGTGAGCCAGTCTTAGTTTATTGTCATAATACCTTTTCCATTGAACTAGTCATTATCTTGCTTGTAAACTAGTCATTGGCTTCTGGGCATGTAGTTTTAGAGTCACATAAAAGTGGATGGTTTTTATGAGATAATTCTTCTTGTAAACATGCTTGAAAAGAAGCTTCAGATCAAACTATTTTAATTTTTTGGATGCCCTGTCATGGGATACCATAAAATAAGGTGCAAATTACAGAGGTAGCTAGTATGGTAGGGCACATAAGTGTTTAATGCAAGGTATTGAAAGCCTTTTTTTCCCTCTTGCAACTTAAAATAGCAACAGCTGTCAAATCAACAACTGTCAAGGATTTTTTTTGTTGAGGTTTTGTTTTCAATATTTGATACATGAGCAATGAAGGCTTCTGTATATGGAAGGGAATAAAGGGGAAATAAATTTCAGAATGCTGAAATACTGTTTCCCAGACCTGTTTCATATTCATGTTTGTTTGCACGTCATTTTCTGTTTGAATGTTAGAATGATTTATTCTGGTAACTTTTGAAGTTAACTTTATTTTGTTAGGTAAGAAGAGTTAACCTAATAATGCTGTTCCCATTGCAGCAGTTCATCAAGGGTAATGATATGGTAGGTTAGAATTGCATTATTGGTGGTTAATTCAAAGGCATGAGAAATGTAGTTTCCATTGCAACTTAACATTTGAGTTTGGAGATGAAAGGATGTCATAGCAATATTTAGATTTAAGAGTGTTCTAAGGAACTTTGAAATTCTCTATATTTAAAATAATCCCGCTAGAGTTATTCTTAACTATTAGAGGACACAATAACTTGCTGTGTGATTATATTGTTGCCGCCAAAAGAAATGTTCATGTAAGATTTCTGGGTTTGCAGCTGTTGTAGTTTTCTTAGTGTCTGAAGTTGAGACTTTGGCGTGGTATGTTTAAATTCAGTGTGGAAGTTATTTCTAGACAGGCTACTAGAACTTTGTCAAAATGGAGGAATCCATCATTGTGTTTTCTTGCTTTTTTAAAGTTGTCTCTTTTGCCCCACACAACTTGTTGAAAGCTTTGTCATAGGTAACCCTTTCTACATGATATAAATAAGTCTAAAGAAATTATTTTAAATGTCCTTACTTGTTCTGGATCCAGGTGCTTAAAAAGTATATTCTGTTTAGTACCGTTAAGCGCTTAACATAAGTTTAATAGGGGTACGTATGTGGAGTAGAAGATTTGAATCAATAATTTTTAGGATATCCAGAGCACTTATATGTGCCTGACTTAAGAAAATACGGGTCACTTCTCTTGGTTGGCTTGGTGGCATTAAGAGTGAGTTGGGGGGAAATACCTTAATATTAGTGTGCAGCTTCTGTAGTTTTGTCATAGCTGTTGTTTTGGACCTCATCTTAGTCACTGTTAGGACCAAGCTAGAGTAGATATGGAGGATGTATGTTATACATTTTACCTAAATGTTTGTCACATTAGACCTTGACCTATTTAGCAGTTCAGCCTATTCTCCTCAGTTGATACTTGGGCCATATGTCACTACACAAAGTCAACATATTGCCTTGATTCTGAGGCACACCACTGTTATGCTAGGGACCTAGAGCCTCTTGTGTGGAAATTAAAAGAATTGGATGAATATTGAAAATACTGTATTTTTAATTTCTAGGGTGGCGTTTGCAGTTTGAGACAGTTAAGTCATTAAAACTGATTTACTTTTTCTTTTATATTTAGTAGTTAATGTGAAATCAGTACTTTAGAAAGCTGTCTTTTTCCAACAGAAAGGCTTTGAAATGAAACAAACCAAGGACAATATTTTTTTTCCCTTAAATGTATTTTGGTACTTTGACCCAAACAATGTCTCTAATATTTTTAAAAGTGAGAATTTTTTCTTCCTTCGATAGTGGGTCAAGTAAGGTAGAGGAAGCTGGGTCATAATGGGGGTGGGGAGAGATTGGTTTAATTAAACGTGGGAGGCTTAGAAATCTGTTTTGACTTAAATGTTGCAGGTTGTTAGAGACCAGAACCAAAGTTCACTTAGTTATAAAGTCAATTAAATATTGTGCTAGCTTGGGGAACAGATTAAGAATATGCTGTGATGCCTGCTAAATGATCAGGGTTTTTTTTTCTTATTTTTTTTCTTTTAATTTAATCTTTTTTTTTTAAATGATCAGTCTCGTGAAATATCTATTTATCGTCATTGACCAGTTTTTAAAAGTCCTCTCCTCCCTTGTTTCCCTTCCTCTTTGTGTTTTTTTTTCAATCTAAAAGACTTTTTTTCTTGATGTAGAATTTCCGGAAGATAAACTTTCTATCCAATTAAAATAAATCTTATGTTATAGGCCTAACTTGAAATCAGAAGTGTGAAAAGCATAGCACATATTATTGCCATTAAAATGAGTTTGGTTTATAGGAATAATTTTTTTGTTTGTTTTTGGAGATCCTTAATAAAACTAAGGTGAACATAATAAGTCAATCTAGGTTTTTAAAATTGAATTAAATTGAATTAAAACCCGGACTTTTCGGATATTGATCACATAGTCCATTTTTACCTTCTGATATAAACATCTCCTTTTAAAGAGTAGATTTACTTATACATTTACAGTTGCATTTTCTGTGCTGCTTTGTCATTTTTTTAAACAAAAAGATTACACCTAAGAGAAGTAGAGACTTAGAGAAGAATAATAAAGGGAAATGTAGTACTTCACTCCTTTGAGCTGTACTTTTTTCTTTAGGTAAGGATCTAAATTGTGAAAGACCCGATCCTTTAAGTCTTGGGTTACATTGAAAAAGAATTGACAGAGTGGTCAGATAAATTCTTTATTTTGCTTAATTGTTAATGCTGAAGCGCCTTTTCTAATTGGGAAAAAAATTATTTAGATTTGATAGGTATTGAAATAATCAGACGAACAGAATATGAGTCACTCCCACCCTCTTTAAAATTTTGTAGCCATTTATTTTAAATTTTATTTGATTACCTATAGCTTACCAAGAAAATTGTCTTTAAGATTTGATAGAAAATATGAAACTTGGCTATATTTGACTAGCCAATTATTCCAGCTTAGAAGTTTTTAAGAAAGTATTTGATTTACTAAAAACCATTTATATTAAGTTCAAATTCTTCTACTTCCCCTTACTTAGTTGCAGATTATTCATAAAGTACTTTACAGTTGTAAAAAGATAAAGTAGTAACAATTGCAGAAAATAATTGACTTAGAAAATGTTTCCTAACCTATAAAGCAGTTATTTAAAGGCTAAAAACTTCATTTGCATGTATTTTGACTGTGTTATCTGTTTAATAATACAAGAGTCCTGTGGGTTTGGTAAACTATACGACTTTAGATATAATGCTACAGTCTTAAATAGTTAATAAGTTAGATAAAGTGATAACATATTGAAAATTGAACCTGACTTTCTAGAGATACATTTTGTAACATATAATTTAAACTAATACTTCCGAGGGGTTAAATATGTAATTTATTACAACTTCTATTGAGATCATGTAGGTAGGGTATGGTGACAAAGTCACAATGAAAATTACAGGTTATATGCTTATATAACCTATAGCTATGATGCTATGCTACTTTACATTCTCAAAACAAAATCATGATTTTGGGGAACTTATAATCGGTTTCAGTGGAGACAATACAAACATCTGTAGCATATTAGTTGTAGTTTTGTATTTTTTAGTCAGATAAGAATAGTATCGGCTTAAAAATAATAGATTTTTAATCTATTTAGCATTTAAAAATTTTTTTTCTAGCTGGATCACAGACTGACTAAGTAAATGAAAAAATTTTATAACAGGTAAAACAATGATAAAATATTTATATGAAAACTTTTATCTAATACATATTTGAGTGTCCACCAAGTGCAAAGTTCTGTGCTGTTAATGAAGAGAACCAGACATGGTCTCTGCTTTGAGCAAGTAGTAGGTGAAATTAACTAAGCACTGTAAATGTTCTTTTATATTTGTGTATGTATTTCTGAGTCGGAAAACACTCCTTGAGAAAAAGAATGATTTAAATATAGCACATTCACATTTCTTGAGACTGTTCATTTCATTTTGTCAAATATGACATATTTAAATGATATTAAAACTATCAGAAACAGTTCAGTTTCTTAAGTTGTGTGTTAACATTCCCTGCTCTTTTGAAGCCCCCCAAAATCATTTAAAAATATGAATTACAATTCTATGAATTTTATTTTGGTGATAAGCCTTTCTATCAAGTTTAATAGTCTAATGGCCTTATAAAGACATATGTCGTATGTTTATTTAAATCAAGGAGAAGGTGATATTTCTTATATGTAGTTAATTCAGTTCTCATGGTTTTTCTTTTGGATATGCACAATACTTACATTGAGAAAATCTAAATAGGTTTGCCTTTTTAAACTATATTATTACTTTTCTTCCAAATTTGGGATGCAGAGCTCTCCAAACCCAATTCCTTGAATTTTTTTTTTTTTTTAATTATATTTGATTGCAGCACCTGGTATTCCCAGTTGGTCTCCCATCCAAGTACTAACCAGGCCTGACCCTTTTTAGCTTTCAAGATCAGATGGGATTGGGCTTATTCAGGGTGGCATGGCCATAGACTCCAAAACTAATTCCTATGCCAACTTGTGGAAAGAAAATAGAAAGGGAAAAAATTGGGTATAGACAGAATTCAATTTTAAGGTACTTCTAAGAATATTGAAATTGCTAGCTGTAACTTATTTGAAACCACTATACAGAAGGGATGTTGTATAGCATCTTTATTGAATAGCATGACAGGTCCCTGACCAAGAAGCACTTGTGAATGTGCCATGTATACATTTGACTTCTCAAAACCTACTCTACCCCTCACCTGTTTTACTTCTAGCAGATGAGTCTGTTTCCTACGTAGAGGTCAGTGGGCATGAACTTCCTTCAGATTTCCAATTCTCTACCTTTGAATATAACTTCTACCAGTACATACTGTTTTCACTGCTCTCAAGGAAAGAAACATCTCCTTCTCTCCAGAATTATTCCCCTGTTCTCCGTTGTGGATTTCATCTTGGAGTGTATATTTTAGTATCTTGAGCCTGTCCAATAACTTTGAATTCCCTTTTTCTCACGGCCCTTTTTTCCTCCAGCTTTTTAAAATGGTCAAGTATCTGAGATCTTAAGGGACCATCTTTTATTGTGCCTCCTCAAGTCTATGGATCTATCTTTCCTTTTATATTTCTTCCAAACTTTTTTATTTATTTTTTTAATTTTTTTTAAGCAGTGTAGATTTTTATTCTGGATCAGTATTCAGCAGAAAGAGTTCACTTATATTGGTGAAGAGACTAAAGTGTAGTCTCGGTCTCCACATGTAGTCTTCCAAACTTAAGTGTGTATTGTAGCCTCTATTTGAATTTCTATTCACTTCTTAGCCCTTGGCAATATTACTCTGTCCAAGCCACTCTAATGAAATTACTCCTGAGTTCTCCAGTAGTTTTCTTTTATTCAGAGCTTATGTATTTCTCTAGATGATTGCGTCCATAGTATACCCTACTCAATTCTGAGCTTTAGTCCATCTTTTGGACTGTCTATTGATCTCATTATTTTTCCCCCCACAGGTAGCTCAAACTGAATCGATTATCTTATTTCCAAATTTATTCCTTTTTCTGTATTTCCTCTTTGGTATCCTCACTCATTTTTTTTTTTTTTAAATTTATTATTTATGCCTACGGCACCTGGGCTTCCTAGGTGGTCTCCAGTCCAAGTACTAACCAGGACTGACCCTGCTTAGCTTCTGAGATCAGTCAGGATCGGGCTCGTTCAGGGTGGCATGGGGCCGTAGACCATGGACCGTGGCTCCACTGGGGCGCGAACCCAGGACCTTCTGTGTGTAAAGCAGATGTGCTAATCACTACACTAGGGAACCAGGTCCTTATCACTCATTTCTATTGCTGTTTGTGTGTGAAACTTTAAATCTTAAAGTATGTTTTATGGAATGTACATTTTAAAAAACAGCTTAGTAAGTTTGACTCCTGCAAGGTTTCTGTGAATAGAATTTTAAGTGTTAACATTGTTATATAACTATTAGCAGATTCATTGTGTAATATGTAATCATTTTATATCTATTTTATATGTTCTATTTAGCTTCTTATACAAATGCCTGAAAAATGGCATGAGGTCAGTTTTGGCCCACAAGAAGTTTTTAGCTATTATCTGACAATAAATTTCTCATCAGTAAACTGTAATTACTTTGTGGCCATTTTTAGTCAAATGATTTAGTGTACTTTTCTTTATTTCATAGGATCAATAGTTAGCTTTAATTTTGAACTTAAGATGTGTTAGCATTTACTTACTTACGCAGCTTCAAACTGAATTATACTTTCTTAACCACTTTTTAATTTTTTTATTTGTTGATGGCATTTAAAAAAATCTTCAGTCAGATAAAGATAAGTTTTCTTATTATAGTCTGATACAGATAATTTTGTAGTATCACATATGACAGGGTGGCTTTTTACACTAATGTAAAATTTTTTTTAGTGTTTCAATGAGGCTTGTAGAAGAAAGAAATATATTTATGTAACCCTTGCAAAGTCCACATAAGTCTGCAGTTTTAGTTCACAACTTATTACAAGCAGCCCAACAATGTGTCACTTTAAAAGTTAATGATTAGAGGGAGTCAGAGTCAAACAGAAGCAGTTCTAATAGACTTCTGAGGGTTTGGTGACCTTTCTTTGAGAGTACTCTTGAGAAGTTGCTTGTTTTCTTTCCTCTTTAGGTCTTTATGAATTACATTGCTTTTTAGTTTTTTTCTGGCTTTCTTAAAGATAACTTCTAAATCTCTGCCCTGTCCCCTTCCTCAAATGTACTACGAGAATAAGAAAGAGATCTTTTTTCCTTAATATATTCTCTTCTGTTCCTTATTGTTTTTGACTTGCAACCATGTTTTCCTGAAGCAGGATTTCCTGAAGCTGTGGTGAAAGATCATCTTCAGTTCACAAGATATCTATGACAATTAAGATTTGAAGCTTAAAAAAGTAGAGTTTCTACATTAGAAAGGTTTATGAAGACACTTCACTAAATTCCTAAAATAGAGCATTTCTATAAAATGCCATATCTGGCAACTAAAATGTGAGTAGAGAGAGAACATAATTGTAGGGGAAAAAAACCCCTTTGAATTCAGCAGTATCAGGACCATATAGAATCTTAATAGAATTTGGAAAGAACAAGTAGTTGACTTTTTGGTCCAGTTTATGTTTTCAGGCCCTGAAATGTCTTTCGTAAAGATTTTTCAAAGCTAAAAGTACTGTAATCAATCTTATGCAACTGTAAATGTTTGGCTTCTCATCTCATATGAATGCAGAGCCGTTATTGGTATGAGTGTAGTGTTGGGGGGTAGCTATATTTTCACTTCACTGGTTTTTCAGACTTTGAATTCTTGTCATATACATTACTCTGGAGTGATAGTTCTCATTCAGTTATGAATGTTGAATGTTGTACTGTTGGAAATACAAAATGAGAATCTTGAAGTTGTTTAGGATAGCCTATAATTTTGAAAAGTTTTGTAGAACTTGACCTTTGATTCTATAAATGTTCATTTAGAACTAAATCGTTATCTCACAAAAATCTTATTTGTGTCAGAATATTATTCTTTTATATTGTTTTGTCAAAATGGACATTTGATCAAGTTATTCTAGGATTGGACTTCCTCTGCTGATTTGTTTCACTTAGGTTAGTAGGTGTTCTGGTAAGGATCATTTGACGTTTGCCTTCTTTGTCTTTAATATTTCACATTTATCTTTAATTGTTAGTTACATGATTTCATTAACCAATGTCACCATAAAAATAAATTAATTAGAAAAAGTTAGATGGATTTTTAAAATAAGAAATAAAAATTTCATGGTTTTTTGCAGGGACAGATTTTCAGTAAAGTAGAAAGTAAATCATTTGGCTATAAGGAAGAGAGTGCTTCAGATGAACTTTTTATTTTTAGTCAGCTTTTGCTGTCAGTATTTGTATTTCTGAGTTTTGATTTTATATAGCTTTAAAAAAAATCTAGAGAATTATATGCTTTAGTAAGAATAGTCCTTAAGTACTGTCTTTAATTAACTCTTCTTTAGCCTTTTAAAAATAAAGATTTGCATTGGCAGGGTGATTTCTAGCAGCTTTGAAATGTCCAACAGGTCATTTTCTGTTCCAAAAGTTAGAATGTTTTGCTAAGTCAGATGAAGCTTGTTATTTAACATGCTGATTTGTGTTATAGTCAACACATTCCTTAGATGCTTTGTTCACAATACAGCTGGAAAATACCCAAGACTTTAGTGTTTTCAAATAAATGTTTTGTAGGCACCTCAGACCCAGGTTTATTTTATGAAGTTTTACAATATGTGGTGGTTCATTTATGTGAAAATGTTTCTTATGTGAAATGTTTTAGTATAAATAATTTCCTGGATAGAATACTGGTAAAACAACCTGTTAATGATACAAGTATTTAAAATATTGAGATTTAAATGGACAGAGAAGAGTTAAACTCATTTACTATTCACACTAAAGTTATTTTATAGTGTGTCCTATTTTTTAGTTCTAAGAAGACCTGTTATTTTTTCTTTTGTACAAATAAAAGTTTGACTAGAGTCTACTTTTTATTGTCTGAATATTGCTAGTTATGTAGTTCCATTTTCTAATTCCTTTTGTAGAGTCTTATAGACTAGTACTGGGGTTCTCTGTCTTTTCAAGAATGAAAAGGCCCTTTTTTGTCAGATTTATCGGACTACATAGTGAAATTCTACTTTTAGTCTCTACTGACTGAAGAAATTACATAATGACTAAAAGCTCTATAAAACTATTGTGAATTAAGTAATACTTTTAAATGAAAAGATTTTCTATCACTGCTTATGAGTACTTTGTTATCAATGCTGGCAGATGATCTCAGGGACTCATTGTATGCCTGATTATTCTAGATTTTAGGTAATCTGGGCCATGCCTAAGATATTTAACAGTCCATTCCCAAATGTGTGACCCTTGAAGAGCAACCTTGCACAAGAAAAACATTGTTTTTTATGCCTGTCACTCATGTTTCTGTTTAACTTGTCACTCACAAAAATTCAGACCCACAGAAAAGATACAAAAACAGTACAAAGTATTCCTCTCTTTCACCTAGATTCTTCAGATGTTAACATTTTACTCTATTTGTGTTTGCCTTTTTTCTCTATCACTTTTTCTGAACTTTTTGAGAGTAAGATGCAGATATATGTCCCTTTACCCCTAATTTTTTTCCTAAAAGTATTCGTCTTTTTAGTTTTCTGTAATCTGAAGTTTCTTAGTCTTTGTGTTGTTTCCTTATGTTGACATTTTGATGAATACTACCAAGTTTTTTTTTTTTTTTTTTTTTTTGGTAGAATGGCCTTCAATTTGGATTTGTTTTCTTGTGCTTTAGAAATATCACAATAAAGTGTATTCATATCAGGAGGCACATTATATTGATATTTCTCATTACTAGTGATTTTTAATGTTGATCATTTGGTTAAGGTAGCATCTGCTGGTTTCCTCCTTTTGATTAATATGTATCTTGTGGGGAGGTACTTTGAAGTTGTGTTAATGTCAAGAACTATGAAAGATCTTGCAAGCTAACAAATTAGCCATGGATGCTGGCAGAATATAGGAGACTCTTGGGTCAGAAATAAAGGACTTTCTCATAGTGATAGCAGTAGTCAATGTGGTTCCCTAACTTAGTTCCCACAGGATGGTGTGAACAGGGCCAGGTGACTCCTGCACAAAAGGAGTTATATTACAAGAGAGGAACCCAGGCTTAGGAAACTCGAATCTTTTATAAGGGGCAGTAAGCCTGCCTGATGTTTGTCCAAGAGGGAATCATTATCTTTATAGTACTGCATATTAAACAACCTGCCCTTTGCTCAGGAGGAAGACACTATTTCTACCTTCCAAGGCTGTTCAATATACAGATATCCTTGAATAGGGACTCCAGAACAAAGGCAGTTAGTGTCCCTGCTTTCAAGACATGGAGAAACATGAGAGAAACATGGTGAATTATCTCCCAACAATAATAACCTGTTACTCACCTTTCACCTACTAGATTTTGTATCTATTCATAATTTTTGTTTAAATCAGCAATTATGATTATTGCCAAATGGTGAATTTTAAATTCCATCATTCCTTTATATTAATGGATTTTTTTCTCTTTCCTAACTTATTCTCTAGGTCCCTCACTTCTGCTCTCTGGGATAACTTCCTAAGTAAACTTCCTGAATACAGGCTTTTCTTTAAGATTCCACATTCAAGGGAACTCAGGCTGAGTCACAAGGCACCTCAAACTCAGTATGTCTAAAATTAAGTTCAGTATTTCCTCTAAATTCTCATTCTATGTTTTAAAAATATTTTCCATTATCATTTAATGGTCAGTTTTTCAGGCCAGAAACATGGTTGTGTCAATTCCTTCCTTTACTCCTCACCAAGTTCTGTGGTTCTTAATTCTAGCTACCTATTGGTAATCCAGTACTTTTGACTTCATTCCCTTAGTATGCCTATGCTTATGGCTCTGATCAGGTATTATCTGGATTATTACAGTAATCTTTCAGCTGTTTCTGTTATTATTCTTTTCCAGTTTATCCTTTATGTATTTGCCTGAATAATCTTTTAAAAATACAAATATGATTATTGATTTTTCTATTTAAAACCCATAATGGGCACCCTATCACCTAGATAACTCCTTAACATGGAAGACAAGGTTCTTCATAATTTGTTCTTTGTTTTTAAGATTGTCTTCTCAAGGATCATGTTTTCCTTTAGTTGCCCCCTCCACTAGCAAGTTATGTTCCAGTATGGAGATTGGCAAGCTTTCTTAAAGAGCTAGATGGTAAATATTTTTAGGCCTTGCAAGCCACATGTGGTCTGTGTTGCATACTTTTCTTTTTTTGGTAAACAGCCCATTAATAATATAAAAACCATTCTTAGCTCTTGGACCATACCAAAATAGTCTGGGTCAGATTTGGCCAACCATACATAATTTGTGGGCCCCTGTTCTAGCCAAATAAAACTAGCATGTCATATTTTTCATTAGTCTCTGCCCTATATATGCTATTGGTTTGTACTGCATGGACTATCCTCTTCTACATCGTAGACTTCTTCCCATCATCCTTCTAAATTTAGCTCATAGATTAACTTACTACTGAATTCTTTTGTGTTCCTTCATGGCATATGTTAATCATCCCTTTTCTTTGCTACCTTCATGCCTCCTATATCCTATGTTACTGTTCTCATTAATAATGTAGTTATATATATGTACACACACACACGTTAGCCTCTTGCTAGGAGACTCATTAATGAAAAAACATGTTTTATTGATAAATCTTCCTTCTCTTAAATGTCTTTACTTGATTTGAATTAAAAAAAAATTTTAAAAATCGAAAGAAAAGTGGAATGAAATAGGGTATAGTTGATTGAATATGATAATAATATGTATCTTCAACGGTTTTCCTAAATTTTAAAAATACAATTAATTAAAGAGGTTGTTCCATTGTTTGGTAGATTTTTTCCCCTATTCATTTAAAAAATAATATCAATTTAGGCTATGAAAGTAGAGAGAGTAATAGAATCAGTTCCTGTGCAACTGCCATCCTAGGTGCAAAATAAGTTCATATAACTGAAGTCTTTCCTTTTTCCTTTCTTCCCAGCATTTTTATCATTTCCACGCATGTTTTTATACTTTTACTACATACCGAATATATCTAAAGCACAGTATAGGGTTGTCTGCTGTTAACTTTATAATAAATGATACATGCTCTTCTGCAACTTGTTTTTCATTCTACATTGGTGTTTTGAGATTTATCCATGTTGATATATGTAATATCAGTCAATTTATTTATTTTGCTGCACATTATTAATTCTAACATGTACAGTTTTTCCCACATTTTAACATCTTGAAATTGTGATATATCTTAAAATCAGTAATGTCTTATCCTTATAATTGGTGTTTTTTTTTTTTTTTGTGGTACCCATATATATGATGATTGTGGTATAAACTACACTTGTGTGTTGCATGCAAAAGCTGCACTTTATCCATTCCTTTTCTAAAAATTAGGTTATTTCAAAATTTTGTTAGAACATACAGTGTAGCAGTGAACATTATTTTACCTGTTTTATTTTTTTGTACTTAAGTATAAGCGTTTCTCTAGACAGGATATGTAACTTGGAGAAGAATTGCTATATTATTTCCATTTTCAGCTTCTTCACAAAGGTGATTGTGGTTTTTACACTAGTATGTAAGAGTCTTTGTTGCCTTATTCCTCTTCAGCATTAGGTATTATACTTTTTGTCAGTCTGATGGGTATAAAATGGCATTTTACTGTAGTTTTAATTACTATTTTTCTTATTTCTAGTGAGGTTGAGAATTTTTAAAAATCTTTTGATCTCTTATTTCCTTTTCTGTAAGTTGGCTGTTTATATATCTTTTACCCATTTTTCTACTGAGTTTGCCAAGCAATATGATTTCTATAAATCTTTTGTCAGTTATATGTTTTGCCAATATCTTCTCCATATCTATGGCTTATCTTTATTTCTGGTATCACTTGATAAATGAACAAAAGTTTAAATTTTAATAAAGTCAAACTTTCCAATTGTTTTATAGTTTGTGCTATTTGTATCTTATCAAAAGAAAATCTTTATTTCAGAGATTTATGATTTATTAAAAATGTAACATTAATTTTAAGCTGAAAGAGATTAAAAATATAAATCTTCTTTGTAGGCTGACTAGGGTATGCTTTGTGTAGTGAGACATGTATAGACTGTTCTTTATTTTTTTTAAATCTTCTTTGGAATGGAAAGGTGGGAATATCTGTATTTGGTGAAGATTTTTTCCTCTTGTATTTATTCTGTCAAAGGAAATTCCAGCACTTTAGTTGGAGAATAATTAGAGCATGTGGGAATGAAACCCTTTAAATGTAATGAGGGACAAATAAAGCATTGTAAACTTATGATAAATTCACAGATGGTCATTATATGATAGAAATTTGGAAAATCGCTAACTGGAGACAGGTTTTTTTTTTTTTCTTTTCCTAAGATCTCCTTCTTTTGGGATTGGGTAGGGTGAGGTGGGTAACCATACCATAGTGAAGCAGATACAAAATACAAAGATCTCTTCAGCTTATACAAAACATAAAGGAGTTATAAACTGCTTTGTCTTTGTAGTTTGTACATGTTAAAGAAAACATACAGGAGTGATTAAATCTTAGGTAAACTAACTTGATTATTTAAAAAAATAGTACACCAAAATTTGAATTTACAAATGAAAATAATTTATAAAAGGCTTAATATAGTTATTAGTAATTCTTTCATTTCTTTCACAAAATATGATCTATTTTTTTGACATTGTCAGGAAAAAAACCTGATAGGTTCACTTGTGTTTTGTTGTTACAAATTAAAGTTTCGGTACTAATGAGGGAACCTAAACTTTGTTTTCTTTTTTCTCAAGTGATGATTGAATTTTCAAACTTCAAACTTTTAACTCTTTGAGAACTAGGCCAACCATCTTTTGTCAGTGGTAAGTACAGTTAAAGATAGAATTAAAATAATATTAAATATTATTTGATAATATTCACAGTGGATATGCTGTAATACATTTAAAAAGTAATATAACTTTTATAGATTACTAACTCATTTGTCATTTAAAGAATAAGTTGAAAATTAGGTCAATTAGTAGAAACTTATACTGTAGCCCAAATAATACAGCTTTTGGCTAAAGGTTTTCACTGGTGGTATGACCATAATTATTTCAGAGGCTGTTATTTGATTTTTGGAAAGTAACAAACAGCAAAATATTGACATAATTAAAATACGTATGAAATAATCTGAAGTAAAATGGTCAGAATGGCGTTACAATAACAAATACGCAGTTGTGTAATTCATGGCTTTAATCAGTCACTATATAATTAAAATAGTGATGTGATAATTGTTTTTAACATTCTTCTTTGTATTTAATACCTTTATCTTTCAGTTTTAAAGCTCTGAAGAAAAAATGTCTTTTTTTTCTTCAGAGCTTTAAAATGTTGACAGATTTTCAGTTGAAAAAGAAATGAAGTTCTGATATTGATGGTATCCACTTAACAAATATAAAAATGATTCTGAATGAAACTTTTTTGATTTCTTAATATTCTTTATGCCTGAAGATATTCATGTGCATGGAAATATTTTCAAAATGGAAAAAATATGCTTTCCTTTCTAAATATACCCAGGAAAGCAAAATCTTAAACTCTTTGGATAGACCAAACCGGAATAATCTATTTACATGAAACTAGATTATAGACAATATTGGTACTTTGAAGATTTCATTATATCTCTTTTAATCTCTTTGATCGCTAGTTAGGCCTTGTGAAACCAAGACGTAGTCATTTGTACATTTGTAGAGTTGTAGTAAGACTGATGTTTGCAATTTCTTATAAAAAATAACTTTGAAAACATGTGAAGCCATAGGATAGCTTGAGGCTTTTTCATTTCACCCTGCTAGACTTTGTGAGGAATGCAAAAGTAGTTTAAGAACAGCATAATTTCTCTGGTTCACTAGCTAGGTGAACTAGTATGCTCTAATTCTCAAAAAGGTATCCTGCAGTGTTGAAAGTCATTGTAGTGATGGGGAAACTCTTCTTGGAATGATTAAGTTAATTATTCATTTTACACGTAAAAAAGCTTTGAAGACCACCTTTCCTAACATTTTTCTCTGAAAAAGTACTGCTCTTGAATACTACCTCCCTTGAAGTGCTTCACTTCTTCCAAGTTCATCATACCTGAGATTTATCAGGAAAAAGATCGACAGCCACCATAGTCAGATTTAGAATTCTGGATTCTTTTGCTGCTAAGCATATTTCAAAATACCTTTTGTGTTACATAAGAGAAGTCTTCCTTTTGAATCTATTTTACTAGAAAGACAGGAACTAGAATTTAGCAAAGAGTATCCCGCATTTGTCTGGTAATCAGAGATAATCAGAAAGTTAGTAGATCAGAGGAAGAGATGAACAATGTTTTGAGGACAGAAAGTGAAGTTCTGTGTTGATATGGGCAGATAAGATCTTGAGATTTAATTTAGACCAGAGAGGAAAAGACAGGGCTCTGGAAGATGACTGGATCTAGGTAAAGACCAGAATAGGATGGGGACCTGGTAGTAGATCAAGGAGCACACGTGTGTGTGCATGTGTGTGCGTGTGTGTGGGGGGAGGAGCGGGTAGTGGTGGTGGTGGTGGTGGTGGTTGGGATGATGGTGATGGTGGTGGTGGTTTCTGTTTTTCAGTCTGCTCACTGATTTTTACAGTGTTTTTTAATCCTTTTATCCTTGGTGCTGATCATAACATGCTGAAGGAAATTATAGTCTCTAATGTATATTTGTGTAAATTGACTAAAAACACATCATTCCAGTAGTGAACTTAGTACTACTCTAACTGTGGAGAACATGAGATACCATTACTTTTTTTTCACATAGGATGATCCTCTAGCTCTGTTAGCTTTGAAGCTGTCAAATTAAAGATGCATTGGTACATTTTATGTGATAAAGCAATCTTATCTGTATTATTCATTTCCTGTTCCATTCTGTCTCCCTTTAAAAAGTAGTAATAAGTTCAGTTTTGAAAGTGAACTATACTTGTGTCTACTTATTTTAGTATATCCTGGAAGCAGAATGGATAGGTTCAGAAAAGAAATTTGAATGTAGGGTCTTTAAATAGAATCAGACAGAGGTTTACTTTGCCATAGTGTAGCTAATTGCTTATTTCCAGTTAAGTGAAAATGTTCCCTAAGGCAGGGGTCACCAACCCCCGGGCCACAGACCAGTACTGGGTACCGGTCAGTGGCCTCTTAGGAACCAGGTTGCAAAGCAGGAGGTGAGCGGCTGGCCGGCAAGCAAAGCATCATCTGTATTTGCAGCTGCTCTCCAGCACTGGCATCACCGCCTCAGCTCCACCTCAGATCATCAGGCATTAGATTCTCATAGGAGCACCAGTCCCTGGTGCCAAAAGGGTTGGAGACCACTGCCCTAAGATACTTTTATTGAGGTGATGTTTTTTGTTTATTGTGTTGCTAGGTTTTTTTTTTGTTTTGTTTTGTTTTTTAATTGTGGAGTATTGGCTACAGATTTAATGCTCTGGTCTTTTATCTCTGTTCATTATGAGGTATTGTTTAGTGCCCTGAGCTCTTTCTTAGAAGAAAAGAAAAATCTTTCTTTAAAGGCTTTTCTTTTATTTGTTATTTTTCATGTATTTCTTCTTGTAGATCTTTAGAAATCTTTAGTACTGATCACATTTTCATATTTGTGTCTTAATTTAAAACTTGATGTTTTTATTAATTTAATAATTTCTATACTTGTCATCGATGGCCTGAAAGAACTGGGGATTATTCAGTAATCATTTGGGAATGCCCAGCTAATACATGGATTTTTGTAAGAGCTTAGTCTTAAGTGTAATGTTTAATATTCATTAGTAATTCACTGAAAAAAATAAAGTTTTCTTGTTATAGCACTGATGACATGAAGCTGTAGTTAATACAGCCAGTATTGATGAAGAAAGAATTAGTTTTAAAAATGGAGATTTGAAAACCACAATGAGAGATAGCTTCATACCCATTAGGATGCCTATTAAAAAAAAAAAGAGAGAGAAAGAAATGGTACAGCTGCTATGTAAAACAATATGGTGGTTCCTCAAATTAGACATAGAAGTACCATATAATCTGTAGTTCCACTTCTGGGTATATAAACAAAAGAATTGAAAGCAAGGTCTTAGAGATATTTGTACATCCATGTTCACAGCAGCATTATTTATAATAAAAGCATTATTTATAATTATTTATAATAAGCAACCCAAGTGTCTTTAGGTGGCTGAATAGATAAACAAAATATGGGATATACATATAATGGAATATTACTTAGCCTTAAAAAGGAAGGAAATTCTGATACATGCTACAATGTGGATAAACCTTGAAGACATGCTAAGTGAAATAAGCCATTCACAAAAGGACAAATACTGTATGATTTCATGTATATGATGAGGTACATAGAGTAGTTAAATTCATAGAATCCGAGTGTAGCATGGTAGTTACCAGGGCTTAAGGGGAGGGAGCAAATGGACAGTTCTTTAATGGGTACAGAATTTTAGTTTTGGAAGAGGAAACATGTTATGGCAATGGATGATGGTATGGTAGTTGCACAGCAGTGTTAATGTACTAAATGGTACTAAATGTACTGTACACTCAAAAATGGTAAATTTTATGTATATTTTACTATAATTAAAAAAATGAAAACAGAATAGACAAGTAAAGGAAGAAAGTTGAATAAAGAGAATACAAGACATTATTAACTAATTAAATCTATTAGTGATGTCACAGTACATTTGAAAGAACCTGATTATAAACATTTGAAAGAACCTGATTATATGTATAAGTTTGGCAGAAAATGGTCCAGAATTGATTCATATTGACTAATGTACATAAAGTAGTAAAGTATTTCTATCTCTGCTTCTTTCTCCCCTTTTCAGAAGACCTGATAATATATATATAATAAAAAAATATTTTATTATGGTTAGTGGTCAGACCCATGCTTGTGGGTGTCAGTATTGGTTACATTGCTGTTTCAGTAATTGAAAGAGGATGTGAAGAATTTGGATAGAGTTCAGATGGGTCTTAAAGTTTTTTAGAGGAATAGAAAAATAAAGCCCATTAATCAAAGTTAAAGTACCTGGGATTATTATGCTTGCGGAATGGAAGCTTAATGGTTGCTTTAAAAGGAGTCTTCACCATCCTCTAATTGATATTTTGTATGTAGCCCCAGCTCACAAAGGGGTAATATTTCATAACTTCATTTCTTAGTTGATAAGAACAAATGACAAAATCATTAATAATATAGCAGCAGAGGTATAACATAGGCATAGTATACATTGCAATGAAAAATAATAGAAAATAGTATTGTACTGAATCATTGTTTCAGACTCCATGGACTTCAGAAGCTCCTGAAAATACTGTACTGTATTGAGTCATGAGTTTACCTGATAGATGGTGGGAGAAGGGAAGGGCTTAATACTTGATGTGGCAGGGAATCACAGTGGTCAAGTTAATTAGTAATTTAGAGTTCTTTTTTTGTGGTTTGTTATAACAATTATCTCCAGCACCATTCCTTTACCCCCTTCTTAATGTGCTTATGTGTATTATGTGACATTCCTATCTGTGTTTTTTTCTAAAGTCACCTTTGAGATTGGTCCCACAGAGCGCAGTAGTTGAGAATTGGGTGGTGTGGGATAATTACTTTTTCTAAGTCTCCTTTAGTTTAGCCTTGGCCCTTGGTTTAATTGTTTGCCTCATAGCTGGTGTGCTGGGAAAGGAAAGATAGGAACAACAGGATTCTGAAATTGTAGTAGTTTCTTTAATATCTCTAGGGAAGTTGACCTGGATCTCAGCTGCTGTCCACATAACACCTTGATTTAACATGGCATGGATTGGCCTAGAGTAGTATGCATTCTGTTCCCTAAGACTTCACCCTGATTTTTCAGACTTGAAGGCCTTGAATTGGTTAGAACTTGAATTTTCTCAGGGCTTATGTACAGACTAGAATCTAACAGCCTTGGGAGCTTGTACATGTACAGATGTCTGGACCTCACCACAGAATCTCTCTGGGTGGAGTTTTAAGTATATAATTTAACTTTTTATTAAGGAAAAATATAAACATATTAAAAAGTAGACAGGATGGTATAATTAACACCTTTTTATCCACCATCAGGTGCCTATAATGAACAGTTGATGGCCAATCTCATTTAATCCATGTCCCCTTCCACTTTCTCTTCTATTGATTTGAAGCATATCCCAGATATTATTTTATCTCTAAATACAAAGTGTATATATGTTTATAGTTTCCCCAGACGATTTCAAGAACTTTCAAACAGGTAGTATATATACATAGTAAAAATTAAAGTGGTAAAAAGGATGTACAGTGGATAGCATATCTTTCTCATTGCCCCCATTATTCTTGTTACTCTCCTCTAAGGCAAAGAAACCTACAATTTCTTTATGTATGTATAGATATTCAATGTATATGCAAATATATACATATATAAATCTCTGTTTTTAGTTAAACACGTGGTAATATCTATTGTAAAGTACACATTTTTCTGATTCTTGCTTTTTTCAGATAACAATATTATCTTGGGACTCAGACCATAATAGGGTAAACAGTCTTTTTATTTTTTTTTTAAAGAGTATAGTTGGCATGTTTATCAAGATATATCTAACCAGTGCCTTTGGATGGATGTTTAGGTTATTTCCAATACATGTTGTTTTATATAGTGCTGCATGAATAGTCTTGCATTATATCTGAATTGCATGATTATATGTCAGAGGGCATATCCATTTGCAATTTTGTTAGATACTGCCTAATTGCTTGCTTACTATCTATGTGTGTGATGCAGGCTCACCAGTTCTATTTTAAAAATGGTTTTCAAGTCTCTCCTATTTATGCTGATGCTTTTGTTTAGATTCCCAAGTATATTTATAATAGCTGTTTTAGAAATTCATAGCTATAAGTTTCATCATTTGTCTTTTGAGTCTATTTCGATGGGTGTGTGTCCTGGAAGTGACTTTATGCAACACTCAAAATAGTTGAAATACTAACTAACCAAAGTAGAGTTATTGAAAATGCTTATCTTCGCAAAGGGAAAACATTTTGATAGAATTTAATTATTTTTACAAATTACGGATTTGACTCTTAAAAGTTTTTGTTATGAGATTTAAAATTATAAATTTTTTTGTAGTTAATATATCCTTTTTCTCTTTCTTGTGCAGGTATGGCCTCACAAGTCTTGGTCTACCCACCATATGTTTATCAAACTCAGTCAAGTGCCTTTTGTAGTGTGAAGAAACTCAAAGTAGAGCCAAGCAGTTGTATATTCCAGGAAAGAAACTATCCACGGACCTATGTGAATGGTAGAAACGTTGGAAATTCTCATCTTCTCACGAAGGGTAGTGCTTTTCAGACAAAGGTGGCATTTAACAGACCTCGAGGACACAACTTTTCGTTGCAGACAAGTGCTGTTGTTTTAAAAAACACTGCGGGTGCTACAAAGGTCATAGCAACTCAGGCTCAGCAAGTTCAAGTGGAGGCACCTCAGATTGGAGCGTGGCGACACAGATTACATTTCCTAGGAGGCCCCCAGCGATGCGGATTGAAGCGCAAGAGTGAAGAGTTGGATAATCATAGCAGCGCAATGCAGATTGTCGATGAATTGTCCATACTTCCTGCAATGTTGCAAACCAACATGGGAAATCCAGTGACAGTTGTGACAACTACCACAGGAACAAAACAGAATTGTACCACTGGAGAAGGTGACTATCAGTTAGTACAACATGAAGTCTTATGCTCCATGAAAAATACTTATGAAGTCCTTGATTTTCTTGGTCGAGGCACTTTTGGCCAAGTTGTCAAATGCTGGAAAAGAGGGACAAATGAAATTGTAGCAATCAAAATTTTGAAGAATCACCCTTCTTATGCACGTCAAGGTCAAATAGAAGTGAGCATATTAGCAAGACTCAGTACTGAAAATGCTGATGAATATAACTTTGTACGAGCTTATGAGTGCTTTCAGCACCGTAACCATACTTGTTTAGTCTTTGAGATGCTGGAACAAAACTTGTATGACTTTCTGAAACAAAATAAATTCAGTCCCCTGCCACTAAAAGTAATTCGACCTATTCTTCAACAAGTGGCCACTGCACTGAAGAAATTGAAAAGTCTTGGTTTAATTCATGCTGACCTCAAACCAGAGAATATTATGTTGGTGGATCCTGTTCGGCAGCCTTACAGGGTTAAAGTAATAGACTTTGGGTCGGCCAGTCATGTATCAAAGACTGTTTGTTCAACATATCTACAATCTCGGTACTACAGGTAGGTGACACTGTTTGGTTATTTAATAAATGTTGAATTTTTGCTAACTGAAATCTGTGTGTGCATGTGATGAAAAAAGACTACTTCGGATAAATAAAGAAATCAAGGCAAGATCAGTTTAGGTTTGAGGTTTTAAAAAGATTTTTTAAATTTCGGCATAATATCTGCCCAAGCAGAATAGTAATCTCTACTGTAAAGTTCCATGCCAAAGATATTTGGTTATTTTTATTCTTTGAAGATTTGAAGGAATGATTGGTGATTAATGGTGGTCAAGTAGAATTCCCAATATGTTGGGAAAAGGATTTATAGTACTTTTTGTATATATCTTTGGGCATTTCAGCACTTAAGAGAAATAGTTTATTAAAGTCATCAGATATAACTGAACATTTAGAAAAGTTATAAGAATTCAAAAAGTTTTTTTGATTAATGAGTTTAAGATTCAGACACACTTCCATGGCTGCCACGAATGTTCAGGACACCTTTTTATGAAAAGTTTTATTATGTTCTTTCTACCTATATGCTTTAAGTAATGCTATTTCAGGTTTGGCGCTATGAGGGGAATTTAAAGAAGAAAACAATTTCCATGTAAATATTGATAAAGTGCTACAATATCATGTTTAATATAATGCTAGCCTCAAGTACAGAAGAGTCTTAAGGGCTAGCTTACAATTACCAAGTTTCAGAATATCTTCTTGAGTATGCAAATGATTTGAATTTGTAGTTTTATAATTTTGAGAAATTGTTTTCATTTCAGCCTGAACAAATTTATTGTCTTGGTATAATCTAGAACCCCACGAGTCCCAACACAGTGGGCATGTATAGGATCTGCCAATATTGGCCACAGATAAGTTAGTAAGTAGATGATCTCATGCAGTTTATTCTTAGAAATTGTTAGAACATGAGGATTATAAATTTAGGCCTGACAAAGGGTAGTTACTTTTGGATATTGCATCTGCGTTTGCACTATACCTCTCACCCTGATTAGCTTCTTGCAAATATATGCAGTAGTACCCAGGACTTGATAAAGGAAAAATTTATTAGCTATTACAAAAATCAACTCCAGGAGTGGGTCCAAGATGGCAGTGTAGGTGGACTTAGCTCACCCTCTTCACAAGGATACATCAATTGTACACCTATATTTAGAGCAAATCTTCCTGAGAGTCACCTGTGAGCCAATTGACCGCAGTCTGAATAGGTTCTGTGTTATTAACTCCTTAGAACATGCAAGAGCGGGTGGCCACATAGAGAAGGTCGAGGAACCATGAGAACTATGTGGGAGCTGAGGGAAGAACCCAGGACCAGAGGAACAGTGAACACTATTGTTTCATTTCCCCTGAACTTGGCTAGTGGGCAGAGCTTTATCCAGGTTCTCTGGCTGACCTGCAGGGTGCCATAGCACGTCCCCAGCCACCCCAACTGGAGTTAGACCCAGCAGAAATGGGAGTGCCACAGCATGCATACAAGGGCTCGTTCTCTCAGAGATTGATCCAGCAGGTGCAGTAGGCTGCTGCTTTGCACTTTCCTAGACAGGGCACACAAGGGGCTCCCCTGCCTGAAGAGACTATGGAGCCAACAAACACTGCAGTACTCACCTACAGAGCTACCCTGTCCAGAGAAATTGCAGAGATAGTGGGGTGCTACTGTGTGCTCATGTGGGGCTCCCTCCTAGAAAGAGTGGAGAGCTAACAAAATGCTGCAGTATCTGCATGCAGGACTGCCCAGATCAGAGAAAGTGCAGAGATAGAAAAACTGCAGTACTCACAGGCCGAGCTGCCCCTAGTGGAGTGAGTGTGTTGCTGCTGTGCGAGCACTCAGTGTGGGAGCTCCTTCCCCACCTGGGGAGAGTTCAGAACTACTAGAGTAAGGTGTGGGTGCATGTAAGGCTGCCCCACCTAGAGGAAGTGTGGAGCTAGGCAGGCATGCAGAGCAGCTCCACCCAGACCCTACTCTGAATACAGACAATTAAAACAACAGGGCACATAGGCAGGATTGACTCATGTGGAATGAGAGGGGTGCTGCTGATTTTGGGAGTTGCTGCACCACTGGGGGAGGGGCTGAAATAGCAAAGTACAGTTTTGTGCCTACCGCCCCACCCAGGGAAAGTGTGGAGCTAGGAGTGCTTTGAGATGTGGGCAGACAGAATGGCCTCTCCCAGGTAATTTAAGCAACAGAGCACTTGGGCAGGGCTGCCTGCAGAGTGAGAGGGGCGAAAGGGAGCAGAACTAGCAAAGTGCTAAGGTGCGTGCACGAAGGCTTTCCCCAACAGGAGAGGGGGCAGATCTGGTGGGACCTTCGGATCCACACTTGCAAAGGAACTCTGCCTAGACCCAGCTCAGATCACAGACAGTTAATATAATAAGGAATGCCAAGAGCAACCCCATTTACATCAGGCAGCTCTGGCCAGATTAGAAGGACAAGGAAGCAAACACACACCAGGCTATCCGCCCAAAACCCACCCCCTCAGTCCCAGGTGACACACCAGGCACCACATGCACCTGCCCCGACTACAGTCAGCCTAACAAAACTATTCAATGCATGTTGTACTCAGAAGTCACTCTTCAAATACTGGGAAAGATAACTACTCTCTATCCAACTCATACAAAAAACAAACAAACAAAAAAACACAAAGCAAAACTAAATGGAGAAAAAGAAGAATATGCCTCGAATAAAGGAACAAGGAAAAACTCCAGAGAAAAACCCTAATGAAATGGATATCCTTCAGTCATAAGGATACATTACAAACTTGAGAATAAAGCAGAACTCAGAACACTTCAACAAAGAGAAAATATAAAAAAGAAACACATGAAAAATACAGTCACTTAAATGGAAAATACATTAGAAGGAATTAGCAGATTAGTTAATACAGAAGAACAGATTAATGACCTAAAGGACAAAATAGTGGAAATCTCCCAATTGGAACAGTAAAACAGAAAAAGAATTTCAAAAAATGAGGATAGTCTCTTTTAAGAGATCTCTAGGATAACATCAAGTGCTCTACTATTCACAATATAGTAGATTCCAGAAGGAGGAGAGGAAAAGGAGCAGAAAGAATATTTGAAGAAGTGATATCTGAAAATTTTCCTAATCTAGGGAAGGAAACAGACATCCAGGTCCAGGAAGCACAGAGTTCGAAACAGGATGAACCCAAAGAGACCCATACCAAGAGATATCTAATTAAAATGGCAGAAGTTAAGGATAAAGAATCAATCTTCAAGGCGGCAAGAATGGAAAAACAAGTCAAATACAAGGGAAACCCTGTGAAGCTATCAGCCGATTTCTCAGAAGCAACTTTACAGGCCAGAAGGGAGGGCAGGAGATATTCAAAAGTGCTCGAAGAAAGGAATCTTCAACCTAGAATGCTTTATCCAGCAAGGTTATCATTTATATTTGAAGGAGAAATAAAGTTGCCCAGACAAGCAAAAACTAAAGGAGTTAATCACCACTAAACTGGCCTTAAGGAAATGTTGATGTGTCTTTATGCAGAAATGAAAAGACCTTAACCAAAAATAAGAAAATACAGGAAAAGGAAAAAAAGTTTCATTGGTAAAGGCGAATATACAGTAATCACAGTGAATCAACCACTTAAAAAAATAGGAAGATTAAAAGACAATAGTAGCAAAATTAACTATACTTACAATAAGTAATCAGGAGATACACAAAACAAAAAGATACAAAACATGACATCAAGAGCAGAATAGAGTAGAAAATGAAAATGTGCTCTTAGAATGCAGAATGCAATTGAACTTGAATGGTTATCTGCTTAAAATAGTCTGCTATAGATATCGATGGATATATATGAACCTCATGGTAATCATAAAACAAAACCATACAAAAAATACAAAATGAAGAGAAAGGAATCCAATCAAAACCAAAGAAATCAAAAGAAAGAGATCGAGGGAAGAAGAAAAACAGCAAAGGACGACAAAAACAACCAAAAAAAACCAATTAACAAAATGCCAGTAAGCACGTCAATAATGACCTATCATTAATAACCCTAAATGTAAATGGACTAAATGCTTCAATCCAAAGACATAAGGTGGCAGAATGGATAGAAAACCAAACAACAAGCAAAGAAACCCCATGACCCATCAATGTTACTTATAAGAGACTCACTTCAGATTAAAGACATATACAGACTCAAAGTGAAGGGATAGAGAAAAATATCTGTGCAGATTGAAATGAAATGTGGGATAGCAATACTCATTCTAGATGAAATAGACTTCAAAACAAAGAATGTGAAAAGAGACAATGACGTTACATAATTTAAAAGAGTTCAACCCAAGAAGTGGATATAACAATTGTAAATATCTACATATCCAGCATAGGAGCACCCAAGTATATAAAGCAAATGTTAATGGACAGGCAGAAATTAACTGTAACACTATACTAGTAGGGGACTTTAATAATCCACTTCAGTGGATAGATCTAGACAACATTAATAAGGAAATAATGCCCTTAAATACCACATTAGACCAGTTTAACTTGATAGACAGACTGCAGGTTACACATTTTCCTCAAGTACACATGGAACATTCCCCAGGACAGATCACATACTAGACCACAAAACAAGCCTCAATAAACTTGAGAAGATTGAAATTACATCAAACATTTTCTGTTCACAGTGGCATGAAATTAGACATAAACTGCAGGAAAACCCTGGTTGGGGGCGGGGAAGGGGGGACGGTGGAACAGATACATGGAGATTAAAAAACATGCTTCTAAACAACCAGTGGAACAAAGAAGAAACCAAACAGGAAATCAAAAACTACCTTGAGACAAATGAAAATGAAACACAACTTTACAAAATCTTTGGGATGCAGCAAAAGCTGTTACAATAGGAAAGTTTATAGCTATACAGGCCTACCTCAAGAAGCAGGAAAAGTCACAAACTAAATTTACAACCAAAGAAATTAGAAAAAGGAACAAACAGCCCAGAGTAAGTAGAAGGAAGGAAATAATAAAGATGAAAGCAGAAATAAATGAAATAGAAAAACAATAGAAAAGATTAACGAAACTTAAGAGCTGGGTCTTTGAAAGGGTAAATAAAATCGACAAGCCTCTAGCAAGACTCATCAAACATAAGAGAGAACAGAAGTAAACAGAAGTAAAAGAGGAGAGTTGACAGTCAACACCAGATAAATACAAAAGATCATTAAAGAATACTGTGAACAATTATATGCCAACATATTCACCAATCTAGAAGAAATGGATAAATTTTTGGAAAAATACAACCTTCCAAAACTAAACCATTAAGAAATGGAGAATCTTAACAGACCAATTACTAACAATGAATTTGAAGCAGTTATTTAAAAAAAAAAAAACTCTCAAAAAACAAAAGCCCAGGACCAGATGGCTTCATAGGCGAATTCTGCCAAACCTTTAGAGAATTAAGAGCTATCCTTCTCAAACTATTCCAAAAAAGTGCAGAGGAAGGAACATTTCCAAACTCATTCTGTGAGGCTAGCATTACCCTGATACCAATAACAGATAAATACAGTACACAGAATTACAGGCCAGTATCCCTGATGAACATAGATGCCAAAATTCTTAATGCTAGCAAACTGAATTCACCAGTACATTAAAAGGGTTATTCACCATGATAAAGTGGGATTTGTGAGAGGGATTCAAGTGGTTCAGCATCCATAAAACAGTCTGATGCATCACATTAACAAATTCAAGGACAGAAATTATAGTTATCTCAATACAGACAGAAAAAGCTTTTGACAAAATTCAGCATCCATTTATAATAAAACTCAACAAAGTGGATATAGAAGGAACTCACATCACCTTGATATATGCTGTATATGACAAGCCCACAGCTAACATTATATGTAATGGTGAAAATCTGAAAGCTTTTCCTCCAAAATCAGGAACAAGACAAGGATGCCCACTCTTACCATTATTATTCAACATAGTACTTAAAGATATAGCCACAGTAGTCAGACAAGAAAAAGGAAGAAAAGGCATCCAGATAGGAAAGAAGTAAAACTGTCACTATTTCTAGATGTATATAGAAAACCCTAAAGAATCCCCCAGAAAAATTAATTAATAAAAGAATTCAGTAAAGTAGCAGGATACAAAATTAATATACAGAAATTTGTCACATTCCTATACACTAATAACAATCAGAAGAAGAAATGAAGAAAACAATCCATTTACAATTGAATTAAAAAGAATGAAATACCTATGAATAAACTTAACCAAGAGTGTGAAAAACCTGTACTCGGAAAACTATAAGACATCGAAGAAAGAAATTGAAGAGGACAAATAAATGGAAGAACATACCATGTTCATGGACTAGAAGGCTTAATATTGTTGAGAGGACCATACTACCCAAAACAATGAACCGATTTCTGTAAAAACCAAGGTCATTCTCAGAACTAGAACAAATAATTCTGAAATTTATGTGCAACCATAAAAGACCCTAAATAACCAGAGCAATCCTGAGAAAGAACAGATTGGAGGCATCACACTCTCTGATCTCAAAATATACTACAAAGCTATAATAATCAAAACAGTATGACACTGGCACAAAAATGGACACATGGATAAATGGAACAGAATAGAGATGCCAGGAATAAACCTTCGCTTCAACTAAGTAATGACAAAGGAGGTAAAAATATACACCGAAGTGATGACAGTCTTGTCAACAAGTGATGTTAGGAAAACTAGACAGATAACATGCATAAAAAATGAAATTGGACTACCCTCTTACACCGTATGCCAAAATAAACTCAAAATGGATTAATGACTTTAAGGCTTGAAATCATAAAACTAGAATAAAACATAGGAATCAAACTATTTGATATCAGTCTATCTTTTTGTATGTTCCCTTGAGCAGGGGAAACAAAAGCAAAAATAAATAAATGGACCTACATCAAACTAAAAAGCTTCTGCACAACAAAGGAAACCTTCAACAAAACAAAAAGGCAATTCTCCAAATGAGAGAATGTATTCACAAATGATATATTTAATAAGGGATTAATGTTTAAAATGTATAAGAAACTCATAAAATTCAATAACAAAAAGATAATCTGATCCAAAAGTGGACAGAGGACATAAAAAGACAGTTCCCCAAAGAAGACATACAGATGACCAACAAAAATATGAAAAGATGCTCAACATCACTAATCATCAGGGAAATGCAAATCAAAACCACAATGAGATAACACCTCACACCAATCAGAATGACCATTATAAAAGTCAACAAGTAACACATGTTGGTAAGGATGTGGAGAAAAGGGAACCCTTATGCACTGTTGAATTACAAAGTGGTGCAGCCCACATGGAAAACAGTATGGAGATTGCTTCAAAAAAGTAAAAATAGACCATACTATCCAGCAATTCCACTTCTGAGTACCCAAAGAAAATTAAAACACTAATTTGAAAAGATCTATGCACCCCTATGTTCCCTGCAGCATTATTTACAATAGTCAAGATATGAATGCAACCTAAGTGTCATCGATAGATGAATAGACAATATATATACTATGGAATATTCAGTCATAAAAAAGAATACCCTGCCATTTGCAACATAGATGGATCTAGAAGTTATTATGCTAAGTGAAAGACGTCAGGCAGAGAAATATAAATATGTGAGGTAAAAAAAAGAAACAGAACAAAAACAGATTTGTAAAAACAGATCAAAGGTATGGTTACCAGAAAGATGGAAGTTGGGGGATGGGTGAAAAGAGGAAGGGGAATATAGTCAATAAATTGTGATAAGTTTACATGGAGACAGATAATTACTAGAATTAGGTGAACACATTGTAAGTTATAAAAATGTTAAATCACTATATGGCACACCTGAAACTATTATAAGATTGTATGCTGACTATATATAAGTAAAAAAATAAAAATAAAAAATCAACTCCAAACACATGCCCTCCCATTACTAGATCATCAGAAGAATCCCACATGTCACTTGATGATTTTTAAGTTTATTAAAATATGTATTAGAAATTACAAATATAGTCTGATTTACCTTTTAGTATATTCCTGATTATAGGGTTTTTAGTATTAGAGTGGTAGATACTATTTTAAAAATCTTTTAGGTGGTTTAAAAGTTATAGTTATGGCAGGGTAGTAAGTCTTATTTACTATCTCATAGTTAGATTTACTTGATCCTCTATGCCCCTGACAAACTTTCCCCTTCATTTATTGGAATATAAGATTAGTTTCAATTATTATTTTTTTTTGAAAACATTATCTTAAACTCTTATTTAACAGCGTGAGAAGAATAGTGTTTTTTGTTCCTTCTCTTCGTACTCTGTTTTAAGAGCTTTTAGTAGTCAGCTAGCATATTATATAAACCCCCAGGCTCCAGCTGCTTGGGCTCTATATTTAGTTCACTTGTTAGTAAATGACTTCATTTTATTTGGGTCCTGTATTATTCTGCATACCAGATTTAGTCCATGTGATACCTAGATTCCTTTTATTTATTTAAAATATTTTAGACGAAAGTAAACAAAATTTTATTTAGTTTTTATACTTGACATTATCTGTTTATTAAATGTTTCAGGAGAGTAAAGGCAATCCTTTAAAAAGCAATCTAACATGCTAAATATTTTTAGATATTGGTTTCTAGCTTTAGACCTTTGCACAAATATTAGCCTCTGTTGAGAATGCAAAAGCTATGAATAATTGCTACGTACAATTAGGAGTTTTTAATTAGTTTTGATATAAAAAATTTTAAGTAAATAACCTTTACCTGAATTTCAGAAGCTATACAATTGCTACGCTAAATTATAGGTTCTGTGAGTAGAATTAGAAAAAATGAGGTTCTGATTTGTAAACAAAGACTAGTGCTAACATTTTGGTTGATGCTGCTTGATGTAAGTTGATAAAATAAAAAATGGACTACGTCAATTAGATTCAAGAGTTGGAAGAATTAGTAAATATTAAGGTAGATAGGTGAAAATGTAGTGTAGCCCTTAATCAGGCACTGTTTTCATGCGTAGTATAGTTTTGCATGAAAATAACAGGTAACTATTACTTTTCAATATTTTTTGCAGTTTATATTTGAAAGTATTTCAAATCTGCTTAGTTTATGACTGAGGTTACTTATAAATCTGGGTAATAAACAAAAGTGTCTTATACTTGATCTACTCTGTTAAAAATATGTTTTATTTAAAAAATGAAAGCAGGAAGTGGAAACAACACAAATTAAATATTTTTTTGAGCTAATCACAGTAGGAACACACATACCTTAGATTCCAAGATAAACAATTTGTGTTTAAACACAGATTCATGTGTTACCTTATTTCTTTGAACCGTGCAACAGAGAAATGTAGTAGGGATATCTTAAAATAGACATAGGACAGTGGCCAGAAATTGTTGACTACTATAGATGGTGAGGCTGTCTAGCTCTTGTGGTGATACAAGCCAGAAGTACATGCTAAGGGCATTGATTTGCTCAAGGTCAGCATGTTCTAAATTCAGCTGCTTGAGTATGGTTTCTGTCAAGAACACGTAGGGCTCTTGAATGCATTAAAGATTTTAGCAGCAAAAGGTGCTGTATTTATGAGGTGTGGTTGCAACATTCAGGTCATGAATATCTTTTTCTTTCTTTTTTTAAAAATAGAATTTTAGCCTGTGGTTCTGAGTCATTTCAGAACATAGAGACAAGATAGTGGGCTATAAAGTAACCTGTATAGCAGTTGTAGTCTTTGCTACTGTACTGAGTAATTTAGCATTAATTGTGTTCAAGTAAAAAATGCTTTCTGTTCTGCATGTAATAGTGGATAGAAAGGCATGTAATGGACAACAATTAATTTAGGCTTATCAGTTTTTGTTTAGGGCATCCCTACCCCATCAGCCTTTCATAAGACATGAAGTTTCATAAGACAGAATTAATTCCTGTAATAGAATAAAGATACAAAGAATGATTCCAAAAATAATAACTTTTATATAGGGTACTTTATAATAATAGAAGACCATGCATGTATACTGCATCATTTTTTTAAAGTGATATTACATATATTTCCTAGTTTGTTTCTCATGTCTCATCTCTGAGTTAGGTAAGAGAATTTATGGAATTCCTATTTCATAAATAGAAAACTGAGATGTACGTGTCAGGTCCAAATTCACACTCCCAATTTTTATTGAGCCCTTTCTGTGTGCTGGCGCTTTGCTAGGTGCTATGGATACAGAGGTGATCAAAACATGATTTCATCATTTAATGGAGGAGAAAAATAGTTCACCTCAAGAAATGCTAGGGTGTAAAAATGTGTGCAGGGTACTATGAGAACCCAAATGAGGACATTTAGCCTAATCTGAGGGTTCAGAGAATATTTCTGGGGAGAGATGACCCCTGAATTAGCTTCCAGAGTAGTCTTAAAGAGTGTTCTCTCTCACTAACCCACCTTTACCTAGGAAAAGCTCAGTATTGGGCTGAAATTACTGGCCATTTCTTCTCTATCATAACATAATTGGGAATCTATTAGATAAACACGAGGTTGTCAACTGTATTTAATTTTAACAGAAGTTTTAACTGAAGGTTCTGAAAGTTTATAATTATGTGGTTTTATTGCCATACATTGTGGCTACAGACAATAGATCATATATATCAGGCTTTCCAATAAAAATTTTGGCAGCGCACTTAAAGTTTTTTTTAAAACAGCTTTATTGAGATATGATTCACATATCATGAAATTCCCATTTAAAGTATGCAATTCAGTAGCTTTTAGTATATTCACAGCTGTATGTCATCACCACAATCAATTTTAGAACATTTTCTTTACCCCCAAAAGAACCCCCCCTCCTACTCCTGCACCCTTTAGCATCTTTCCCCAATCTCCCCTCACCCTCAGTCCTAGGCAACCAAAAAATCTATGTAGTTTTGCATATTCTGAACACTTCATAGAAACATTCATACAACATGTGTTCTTTTTTGACTGGCTTTTTTCACCTTGCATGTTTTCAGGGTTCATTCATGTTGTAGAATGTATCAGTACTTCATTTCTTTTTGTTGCCAAATAATGTTCCCTTATAGATGTACTACATTTTATGTATCCATCCATCAGTTGATGGAGGCCTCTTAAAATTGTATCAGTGAAAAAGAATAGAAAACTACAGTACAATCCATGATTAAGTCTTTTATTCAAAATATTTAGTGCCTATAAATATTGTGCTAGGTGCTAGTTATGTACTGAGGAGCAGTAATATAGACCCTATCAATCTAATGGGTAGAAAGCCAAAAAGTAAAGTACTGATTGAAAAGAACAGGGAGAGAGAATAACAGGATAGACTTATAATATTTTTTTTACATTTTACTTTGAAATAATTTTAGACATAAACAAGTTGTAAAAGTAGTGTGAATTTCTGTATACGTTTCACTTAGATTCTCCAAATGTTTCAAATTTAAACATTTTATCACCCTAGTTTTATCACTTACTTTTTCTCTATGTGTACACACACACACACACACACACACACACACACACACACAGTTTTGTTCTTAACAATATTTGGGAATAAGTTTCAGATGCGAAGCCCCTTTACCTCTAATACTTCAGTGTATATTTCCTAAACATAAGGATGTTCTCTTGCATAACCCTTGTGCAATGATCTGTATCATCAGTTAACATCAGTTCAATGTTATTGATTTGGTGAACTGCTTGAACTATTCAAAATACTATTTGAGTTGATGAAATTAAAATCAGTTCATTAGTAGCAGCCTATTTACTGACTTCATTCAGATTTTGTCAGTTGTCTCACTAATGACCTTTTTTTCTGACCCAGAATTCAATCCAAGATTACACATTGCATTATTTGCCATGTATATCTCTTCAGTGTCCTCCAAATGGGAGTAGTTCCTTAGTTTTTTCTTTGCTTTTAATGACCCTGACACTTTTGAAGAGTACTGGCCAGTTATTTTGTAGAATGTTCTTAAGTTTGGGTTTGCCTGATATTTTAGGGTATTTTTTTGGAATAACTTCATAGAAGGGATGTCACATATCCTCATATATTGGGAGGCACATGATGTTAATTTGTCCCATTACTGATATTGTTAACTTTGATCACTTGGTTGAGGTGGAGACTGCCAGATATTTGCACTGTAAGGTTTTTTTTCCTTTGTAATTAATAAATATTTTATGGAGAGATACTTTGAGACTATTATATACTGTTCTCTTATTTTCAACTACCAGTTTAAGCATACATTCATGAATATGGCCTTAAAACAATTATAAATATGGGTTTGCAAAATGGTGATTTTCCAATTTCATCATTCTTCTACAAAGAAGAGCTTTCATTATTTTCTTTGTTCATTTGTTTGTTTCTGTACGGACTCATGGATTCATATTCAGTGGGTTATAATCTGTTACTTGTCATTATTTGTTTTACTGCAAAGATGTCCTAAACTATCCAGCAAGAGCCTTTTTAAAGCTTGCCCATGGGTCCTTTTGACTTGGCCTCATCTATCCTCTAGTGCTTGCGTTGTGGCTTCACAAGGTGTTCTAGGTTTACTTTGTACTTTTCCTACCATATCCCTGGAATCGGCCATTTCTCTAAGGATTTCTGGCTCCTTTCATTGGAGAATAGTATTTAGAAAACAAGATCTGGATGCTAGTGCCAGATGTGCTCATTAGTACTAGAGTGTTGCTGCTTTTAGGCCCTTTGTGTGGCAGTTATATATATATGTATGTGTGTGTGTATATATATATACACACACACATACATATATATATATGAGAGAGAGAGAGAGAGAGAGAGATTTTGTATCTTATCTGTTTATATAGTAAATATATATATATAGAGAGAGAGAGAGAGAGAGAGAGATTTTGTATCTTATCTGTTTATATAGTAAAACCATCAATTCATATTGGCTTGTCCAGTTCTGACACCTAAGTGTTCATTCTATCCTTTTTCTTTATTTATAATCCCATTTCTGATCCTGAGAAACTTGGCTCTCATTATCCACAATATGTTACTTATTTGGTCATTTCTAGGATACATTTAAAGTAGTTTTGGAATCGCTAACCCATACTATTGCTAATTTACCAGCCAGAGTACATCATTTATACTTTGTTTAGTCTTTAGCCTTAGACTTGAAGCATGCAGTCAAAATACTGTGTATCAGAGCTACTTAGGTTAGTTCTTCCCCAAGCTGCCTCTTCTCCACCTTCAGTATAATTATGTTTATTTGAAATATAATTAAGTTCATTTCTTCCTATTCCATTTTGGGTCCCCCATGTCCTTGTTTTTTTTGTTTGTTTGTTTGACAATGTGAAACATTAATATGTGCCTAATAATCAGAACTATACCAAAAGATTATCTCAGAAGTGTCACATCTCTTTACCCCTATCCACTCCACCTCATCCTTACCTAACCTATTGTTGTAACCATTATCATTAGTTTCTGGTTTATTCTTTATGTGTATGCCTTTGTGTTTGATGAGGGGTGCAAATGAGTAGATAAATGTCTATTTTTTTCAATTTCTCTTCTTCCAGGAAAGATAACATACTATACATACCCATTTGTACTTGGCTGTTTTCCCTTCACAGTGTTTCTTGGAAATCACTTCATGTCAGTTCATAGAGCTCTTTCTCATTCTAACTTACTGCTGAATAGTACTTCATTGTGTGGATTACCATCATTTGGTCAGCCACTTACCTAATTATTGACATAGTGTTTACTATTTACAAACAATTGCAAAGAATAACTTTGTGCATACGTGTTTTTGCATTGTTGGAGTTGTATTTTCAAGGTAAATTTCCATAAGTGGATTTAGTGAAAAGGTAAATGAATATGTAGTTTTGTTAAATATTGTTAAATCCCTCTTAGTAAGGATGTTACCAGTTTCATTCCCACCTGTGGCCTATTTCTCTATAGCCTTGCCAACAGGATATGTTATCATTCTTTAAAAATTTTGCCAATCAAATGGTATATCCATGTAGTTTTAATTTGCATGAGTCTTATTATGAGTGAAGTTAAACATCTCATATTTAAGGGTCATTTTAAAATTGTATGTGTGTGTGAATTACCTGTTCATGTCCTATGCCAATTTTTCTATCAAGGGTTTTGTCCTTCATCCCTCAATTTTTACGATTTCTCTATATGGAAGGGATATATTAGCCCTTTATTTTGCGATATATGTGGTAAATTTATTCATTTTGTCCGTCATCTTTTGACTTTTTTATGGTGTTTTTTGCCTTGTAAATTGTGTGTGTGTGTGTGTGTGTGTGTGTGTGTGTGTGTGTGTGTCTGGAGGGGTTAATTTTATCTTTTATAGCCTTTGGATTTTAAATCATAGTTAGAATGCCTTTCCCTATACAGAGTTAAAAGAGGCATTTATCCAGTTTTCTTCTAGCTCTTATTGAATTATATTTTTAAATTTAGATCTCTAATCCATTTTCAGTTTATTCTTGTAATTGGTGGTAAGATGTGTATCTAATGTTTTTTTCCAAATAGCTCATCAGTTATAGGGACCTACTTTAGATTGAGCGTCCAGGAAATAGCTATAAGGACACGATATATCATGGGTGAAATGAGAGCCCTAGGCAAAGAAGAGCATGTGTGAAGTCTCAGATTGGAAAGAGCTTGGTAATAAAGAATCTGAAAGCCTGCAAATGAAACATAGGCCTCATGAGCAGATAAAGTAGAGGTGTGGTTTTTGGTATCACTCTGGCTGCTACATGGAGGGAGAACAATGAAAGTAGGAGTAGGAAAACCATTAGGAAGGAAGCATTAAGGTAATCCACAGAGGTGTTGACAGTAGAAAGATGGATTTGAGATACATTTTGGTATTAATGTTGGTACTTTGCTTTTTACTGGGATTAAGGACTTTTTTTTCTGAAGGGAGAGATGCTTTATTATGTTTGATGATATTCGTTGACTTAAATTGTGTGTGAATTTAGACAAACACCTGACTTCCACAGCCTCAGTTTTCTTATTTGTTAAGTAGGAATATTATTATGATTCAGTCTATCTATATATCTGTCTGCTTTTAAATATGTATTTAATACTGTGTGTTAGAGCTCTGCATTAAAAAAAAACAAACTTGGAAAACTCCCTGCTAGTTGTATTTTAGACATGACTGAATCAGAGGAAGTGAAATATGGCCTTTTAATTTTTTAAAGCTAAATCACAACATGTTATTTTTAAAGTTAAATTATGTTAGGCTGATTTGTTTTATAATTCCCCCAAATCAGTGGCTGGCGTTTAGCCTGTAGAAATGACCACTTTTTATTATCATGTATTAAGATAAATATTTAAATAAAAATAGGATCACAAAAGACATTCTGTTTTGCAGTTTGCTTTTGATTAACTTGGCATCTGTAGACTTTCAGTATAAGTTTCTGTAGATGAATCTTATTCTGTGAAATGATTTAAATAGAAGTTTCATGCGTGAACTCCATTTATAATTAACTGTAAATTGAACAGATCAACTGTAAAGAGACATTTATATGGTTATAGAGAAAAGTGGATGTCAGATGATATTAGGGAATTATATTTTTATGCGTGATAATACCATTGTGGTTATATGTTGAAGCATTTATAAATGAAATTATGTATCTGATATTTTTCCTACTACCAGCATTATGGTAATTTTAGAAAATTTTTTTCTTGTTGATGCAACTGATAATTTTTGGAGCTGGGTGATTGGTTGATGGTTGTTTAGCTGTGTTTATTTAATGTCTTCTATGATAAAAAGTAAATGGAAGAGTCTTATGAGACAAATCAACCAATTGAAATACATGGCCCTCATTTTTTGGACCCTGATTAGAATAAAGAAAATGTAAAAACAAACAAAAAATTGTAGGACAAATGGGGAAATGGTGGATGCTAATTGGATATTGCATGATATTAAGAACTTATCATTAAAAATTTTTAAGTGTGGGGAAAAAAGTAAATGAATATAATTAAGTCTTAAATCTTTTAAATGCCAACAATAGTTATCATAGTTCTTAATGTTTAAAAAACTGAAAAATCCATGGAATATGCTGATAGTTTCATAGACTGTGCTTTTATCAAAAGCAGGGTTTGGGAGAGGATATAAACTTCAAAGTGTAAGATTCAAAATGCTTGTTTAATTAGACTTGAAATGTGATCTTTTATGTCTTTAGTGTATAAGTTTTCATGAAGCCTTTTGATATTAATATATTTAGTTACAATGGTGACTAACTTCCTTCAGGTTCATGATTGAGTAAATTAAATCATTTAAATATTTTCAGGTCAAGGTGACTAGTTAAAATGCTTTCCAGATTTTAATGAACCCCTCTTTTTGTTCTTTGCTTTTTACTTAGACAATCTTATTTCTAGTAGGTGAAAATAGACATCTTGATTATTGATGGGAATTAAAAAAATAACCTTTTACATTTGTTTTAAAAATCATTTCATTAAATTATAAATTTAGACAATGTTAATATTTGTAAAGGAATATTAAACATTTTATCTTTCTAAAAACTGCTGTATAGTATTAGAGCATTTTAATATTTAGTTTACACCTTACATATTTCACTTTGAAAGCATTTTGTCCATATTGCTACCTTTACATTAGAAAAACAAATCGAACTAATTTGTAAACTGTACTAGCATCTTGAGCTAACAATTTGGTGGCCAAAATTATTTTTAATATGGAAATTTTCTTCATTTTTTTAATTGTGAAAAAACAATGTTTACCATCTTAATGATTTTTAAGTGTGCTGTAGTGTTAAATATGGTCACATTGTTATGCAACTAGAACGTTTTCCTCTTGCAAATCTGAAATTCTATACTCATTAAACAACTTCCTTTTTCTTCCTCTCTCCAGCCCCCTGTTAACCACCAATGTTTTCTGTTTCTATGAATTTGACTATTTTAAATACCACAAGTAGAATCATACAGGACTTGTGTTTTTGTGACTGGCATATTTCACTTAGCATAATGTCCTCAAGGTTCATTTATGTTGTAGCATGTTACAGGATTTCCTTTTTTTTTTTTTTAAGGTTGAATATATTCCATTGTATGTATATCCCTTCTCTTGGTGGATATTTGGGTTGTTTCCACCTTTTGACTCTTGTGAATAAGTGGTCCTATCAACCTGAGTGTATTGAAAAAATATCTCTTCAAGATCCTGCTTTCATTCTTTGGATATATACCCAGAACTAGGACTGCTAGATCACGTGGTAGTTCTTTGTTGGAAGAAACGTCTGTACTCTTTTTCATAGATGTTGCACCATTTTACAGTTCCACCAGCAGTACATCAGGATTCCAGTTTTTCCCCTATCTTCTCCAGCACGTGTTATTTTATTTTTGATAGTAGCCATCTTGAGTGTGAGGTGGTATCTCATCATTGTTTTTGATTTTCATTTCTCTAATTAGTGATATTGAGCACCTTTTCATATGCTCGTTGGCCATTTGATATCATCTTTGGAGAAATATTCAAGTTCTTGCCCATTTTTTATTTTTTATTTTTTTATTATTATTATTTTTTTAGGTGAGGCAACCCTTGGTTAACCTCACAGATTGCAAGGACCTTGTCAGCTTACAATCCCTTATTTTTTTTTATTTTTAAAATTTTTTTACACCTACAGCACCTGGTCTTCTTAGGTGGTCTCCCATCCAAGTACTAACCAGGTCTGACCCTGCTTAGCTTCTGAGATTAGAGGAGATTGGACTTGTTCAGGGTGACATGGCCGTAGACGCTCATTTTTAAAATTGTGTTATTTGATTTTTTTGTTATGAGTTGTAGAAGTTCTTTATACATTTGGATATTAACTCTTTATCAGATATATGATTTGTAAATATTTTTTTCCCATTCTGTAGGTTGCCTTTTCACTCTGTCGATTATGTCCTTTGGTACACAAAACGTTTTAAGTTTGATGTTGTTCAGTCTGTCTGTTTTTGCTTTTGTTGCTTGTGCTTTTGTTGCTTGTGCTTTGCCAAATCCAATGTTGTTTTTGTTGCGTGTTTGCATTGCCAAATCCAATGTCTTGAAGCTTTCCCCCTGTGTTTTCTTCTAAGAGCTTTATAGTTTTAGGTCTTGATATTAGCTCTTTAATCCATTTTGATTTAATTTTGGTACGTGGTGTAATATAAGGATCCAACTTTATTCTTTTTTGCATGTGGATATCTGGTCTTTTCAACACCGTTTGTTGAAGAGACTGTCCTTTTCTCCATTGAGTAGTCTTCATACCCTGTTGAAGATCATTTGACCATAGACTTGAGGGTTTATTTCCGGGCTCAGTATTCTATTCTTTTGATCTACTTGCCTGTCTTTATACCAGTACTACATTATATTACTATAGCTGATATATATCTCATCACCATGTGGCCAAATCTTATGGTTTTCACCTCTGAAATATCCTTATGTGTAAATTTTGCCATACTTTTCACTCTGCCCTGTCCTGGACTTATGCATTAGATTAGTAATTCATTTTTTAACCCGTAGTCTCTGCCCTTTCCTCTTCTGCATTGTTAGAGATGTGTTACAGGTTGGTTTAAGAGAGCACAGTGTACATACACGTACATACTGGGAGATTTTTACTACTTTGCTCTTTCTTACCCTTCAGTTCCTAATATGAATGTACTTATCAGCAACTATTACAAACTAATGACTTTTTGGAAACTCAATTGCGGTGGCATCAGGGTTACGGCATGCTTTTAGCCTTGAATTGGAAAAAGCTGACAAAGTTAATCAGCAAAGGAATTAGAATACTTTAAATATGTGAGTAGAATGTTGTGCTTATGAAGCATTTGGTAACTTCAGCAGGTTTTATAGTACATCCTCTGATAGCGTGAGCCCTGTGTCTCTTCTTACAGCCAGGAGTGTCTGAATGTCCACTCTCTCTGTAGTGGGGAGCTTCAGATATTGTAGGGAACAAATAAAATGTTCCCTGGTGTTGTAATTTTTTTTTTTTTTTACTTTCCTCAAGGCTAGACTAGTCACCAATGGTCCCTAAAGAGGAGATATTTGTAATAAGGATAGTGTGATGTAGAAGCAAATAATTCTGAGAGTTGGAAACACGTGCACATTTAGTCTAACTTTATAGAAGAGGCAGCTGAGGTCTAGTATACTTAAATGAGAATTGGCATATTAACAGTTATAAATAACTTAATTTTTACATGTATGTCACATGGTCGTATTTGATTGTAGTAATAGCAAAGTAATAATAAAATTATCCTTTGCATCTGAAGATATAGCTTCTTCTTCATAAACGGTAAAATGTAATTGTAGAAATTGGCAATGAATAACTATAAAAGTCACCTGAAAACAAGATTTCATTTTTAAACAAAATACTTCTAGAAGTATTTAGAAGGAATAAACCCATTGAGAGAATTTATATCTGAGTAATATGGCGGTGAAGCTTTGTAACATGACAGAAGTATGTATTTGAATCTTTTAAAGATTTTGTTTGCTCTAATTTGCTCATTAACATAAAACTCCAGGGAGAATGTCATTGAATTAGTAACAAGATTCTAAACACTATAGTATTTTGAATATGATAGTATTCCTTTTCAGTGTTTGTAAAAACAACTTTATACTTTTCATTGGTTTATATGGGCATTAATTACAAAGTATTTTCAAAGAATTTAAGCATAAAAACAAATGAAACAATATGCTTATGTCAGCTGGTGCTAAATAATGCCAAATAACAAACTATATTACCGCATTTATTAACAGGTTCATAGTTCCAGTTCTACCACTTATTGTGTCACTTAGAGCAAGTTGTTTAACCTTTCTGAACCTTAGTTTACTCATCTGTAAAATAGTGATGACAATACCTACCTCAGAGGTTCTTGAAGTGAAAGTTAAACTCCATGATGCATGTAAAGCACTTAATGCAGTCTTGGGACATTGTATATACTTTATGAGTAGAAGCTATATATACACTCATATGTGTGTGTGTATATAAAAGAGCGGTATGGTTTAAATGAAAATTATACAGTGGTAACAGGATAACAGGAGTCTCCCATAATTGTTCCCTGGTGTACTGCATTGGGTATATGGGCCACTGTTACTCTCCAGATTTGAAAGCTTACAAAAAGTAGTTGAATATGTGTTGATAAAGGTTAATGCAGCCATTTTGCAGGGATATACTATTTTATTGAACTATAAGATAATAAATATAATTGCACAGATTTTAAGTTTACAGCTTGATAAATTACAATATAAACTTACGCTTATAATCTCTACCCAAGTCAAGTTTATTGGCTATTTGAATGTTCTATTTTGTAAAGTTTATGCCTAATGTTTTTTTTTTTTATCTATTTGCTTGGCTATCTTATTGTTCATTGGTGGTTTTTAAAGTGTATATTTTCAGTATGAAAACTTTTGGAGAAATATCTTCTTCCCTTCTCAGGCTTGCTTTTTCACTCTCTTAAAGCTGACTTAGGTGAATGCATGGGCTAATTTAATATGTGGTCTTATTTTAATATTCAATATTTAATATTTTATTTTTCAAAAATTTCCTTTGGTTAACATGATTTATGTCCTATTAAGAAATCTTTACCTATTCTGTTGTCATTAAGATATTTTCCATGTTTTCTTTGTTTCTTGTTTTCTTTAAAAGCTTTATTGTTTTACCTTTCACAATTAGATCTGCCATCATCAGAAACTGATTTTTGTGTGTAGTATGAGATAGAGATTAAGGTATATTTTCCCACACGTAGATATCCCTTAACTGAGCCCCATTTCTTATTCCACTGCATTGTCATAAACCAGGTAATCTTATAAGTGTGGATCTGTAGTTGGACTCTTTCATTAGCTTGTCTAGTTTTTCATCAATATTACCATAATTTATAGTATAAGTCCTTCTGCTTGTTATTTAAAGGACTATTCCTGGTCCTTTGCACTTCTAGATCAATTTTAGAATGTTTCAGTTCTGGGAAAACAACTTTTTTTCTTGTTTTTCTGGCTTTATTGAGATATTGGTATATAATATTGTGTAAGTTTAAGGTGTACAACATGATGATTATTTAAATTAAAATTATTGGGGTGACATTGGTTAATAAAATCAAATAGGTTTTAAGTGTACAATTTAATAACATGACAGAAGTATGTATTTAATATGTCATATGTGTATTGTATTGTGTGTTTACCACCCAAAGTTAAATTTTCTTCTGTCACCAAATATTTGCCCCCCCACCCCCAAAAAAAACCTTTGAAGTGTATTGTACTGTTGGTATACTTTGGGAGTTATTTTCTTTTAATACTTTAAGGATATTATTCTATTATATTGTGTCTTCTGTTGTTTCTATAGAATACTGGCTTCTTTGATATTAAGGTGTCCTTTTTCTTCTGACAGCATTTAGAGTATTTTCTTTGTGATTGGTTTAAGCAGTTTGACTCTGATTTGTCTAGGGTGTATGTGTGTGTTTGTGTGTTTGTGTTGTGCTTGGCCTATGTTTGAATTCCATCCCCCTCAATATTTTACTGTGAAACTTTTCAAACTTACAAATAACTTGAAAGGATTGTACAGTGAATGTGCATATACACACAATTAACAATTAACTGTTGCTCCATTGACGTTATCATAGATATCTTCTGTATCCATTTATCACCCTGTCTTTATTTTATGAGGCAATTCAAAGTAAGTTGTAGATCTCAGTACACTGTACCATGAAACACTTAAGCATGTTTTTCATAAAATAGTTCAGTATTTATGGTTCTTTTTTTAGAAGTAAATTTTACATATAGTGAAATGCAAATTCAGTGAGTTTTGACAAATGCCATACACCTGTGTAAGCCAAAGTCCTATCAAGACATAACGTCATTATCACCTTAGAAAATTCCCTCATTTCCCTTCTCACTCAGTCCCCTTCTCTCCCTCTCACTCCTTCCATATGTAACTACTGATCTGAGTTTTTCACAACAAATTATATTTTTTTCTGTTCTAGAACTTCATATAAATGGAAGGATACAACATGTACTCTTTTGTCTGTTTATTTCTCTCAACATAATGATTTTGTGACTTACTGATATTTTGTTTGTATCAATAGATCTCTTTTATTCTTTATTGAATAATTTTTCTGTACAAGATTTCCAGGCTCATCTTATACCTCCCTGCCTCAGCCCTGGAATCAGCCATTTTTCCAAGGAGCCTTAGTGGGGAAAGGATTTGTTGTTTTAAAAAGTATATTCCAGTTTTCTGGTGAAATTTTCTATCATTTCATCCATTTTCTTGAAATTTTTTTATCATTATTTTAAAGTCTCTGTTATAATTTCAACCCAGATAGCTGGGTTGCTTCTATTGATTTTTTTTTTCTTCCCATGTTTCTTTGCATTTGATTATTTCCTGTTAAGCTGGTAACTATTTTTGTTTGCTTATTTTCTTATTTCTTTAGCACTGGGCCTTGGGTATGAAAATTTTTAGAGCTGTGCTGGTCAATATGGCCGCTTTAATCAGGGCTGTTTAGGTTTAAATTTAAATTACTTAAAATTAAATGAAGTTAAAAATTCATTTCCTCAGTTGCATTGACTACATCTGAAGTACGTAATAGATGTGGGTGACTAGTACAAATAGAGAATAGTTCATCATCACATAAAGTTCTGTTGGACATTGCTCTACAAGGAATTCTGGATAATCATGTCTGCCTCCAGAAGTAATTTTTTTTTTTCTGGAAGCCAGGTAGAGTAAGTAGATCATGTTATTCCAAGTGAACCTGGTCTATTTCACTCTGCCCTTTGTTCCTATGGTGTAACTCTTTGTGGTTTTAGTTGAAAAGCCTGGAGTGTCTGCCAAGGCTCGTCTTCCTTGGCAGGCTCTGAATTCCAGTTTTTGTTTTCCCGGCCCAGTAGGACAGCTGCAGGCTCTAGTCCATCTCATTCTGTTCAGCTTGTATGGCTTGCTGTCAATTGGTGATTATCTCTAGGAAATGTAAGGATCACTTTCACAATAATTTTTCTCTTTGCCCTGGGATTTTGTTCTCTCAAGTCCTAGGTGTCTTGTCTGCTCTCTAATGACTTCACACAGTTTTTTTTTTAACAGACTTTATTTCATATAAGTTTTAGGTTCACAGCACAATTGAGCAGAAACCACAGAATTTTCATATCCCTTCTGCTTCTACACACATAAAATCTACCCCACTATTGACATCCTACACCACAGTGGTAAATTGGTTATAATTAATGAACATACATTGACTTCATCATTATCACCCATAGGCTATACACACAGCTCTGTGTGTGTGTGTGTGTGTGTGTGTGTGTGTTTTATCCAGCCTTTATAGTTCTCACTGGAGATATTAGCCTGATACCAGCTAGTTTGTATCCTTCTATTTTCTTTGATTAGGCAGAATATAATCCAATATATTTGAAAGCTTCTCAGTGATTCCTGGCAATTCTTTAGACAGTTATTTTTTGGGATTAATGGTTCTGGTAGAAATTATGCAGGGTTAGGTATGGGAGGGGAAATGTATGTGTGATTGTTTCCTATGTTCATATTTTTTTTAATTCCATTGGTCTAGATATAGAAGGTGCTTAATGTAGTTGGCCATTTTGTAGGTTATCAGATATCTGAGAATTTCATTTAAAATGTATATATTTAAAATGGAATATTTTGGGAGCAGTATGTCTAATTGGATATTTTGTGTTCATTGAATACATCTTTAAGGAGTGACTTAGTTTGTAAAATACTCTGCCAGGGGCTGTATGAAGTATAAAGCCAAGTGAGAGGCAGCTCCTGATTTGAAAGACCTTAGGTTCTTCTTAATAGAGAAAAGGTACATACATAAATATTAACAGGACTGTTTGTAGAAGGCGCATTTTCTTACAAGGTTTATAGGTTTAACTTAAGTTTTTGTTTCGGCATCACCATTTATTGACCCTTCAACTTTGGGGAAATCACTCATTCAATTTCAGATGCTTTTTGGGAAAAGGGAGAGATAAATTGTGTCAAGCTCTTGTTTTATTGTAACAATAATCTGAGAAGGCAAGTATAACCCTCATTTGCATATGAATGAATTGAGGTGGCAGTGAGGGACAGTCTATAAAATAGATCTGGTCTGCGTTTTTAAAATATAACAATCTCATGAAAACAACAAAAATGCTGAAGAGCTATTCCAGATAAAGGAAACTAAAGAGACATGGGTCTGGGATTTATTTATTTTGTATAAAATTCTTGTTTGTTATAAAGGAAGGTATTATTGGGACAATTGGAAAATATCTGAATAATAGTATTAATATTAATTTCCTGATTAAAAAAATACACTGTAGCTTTGTAAGTACACATTGAATGAACTAGGAGTAAAAGTATACAGTGTCTGTAACTTAACTCTCAAATGATTCAGAAAAATTATATTTTGTGTGTACATCAAAGAGAGGATAATACAAATGTGATAAAATGCTAACATTTGGGGAATCTGGTTGAGGATATATAAGAATTCTTTGTATAATTTTTCTGTAAGTCTAAAAGTATGTCAGTATAAAAAGTTGTAGGGAAAAACAGTTTGAGAAAAACAGTGATATATTTGCTTAGCTGTTAAATGAGTATTTGCTATTAAGCAATGGTATGCTCCAGAGTGCCACCACGTTGTAAAAAAGAACACTCGATGAATCAATGTCTATCTTTTACTTGCTTGTTAATACATAGATATGTGGTCACATGATTAAATAATGCATTTGTAATAGTTCGTTAAATAGAAATGATTTATCTACACGGTGTTGAGGAGCTTGGACTCTCACTCATACTGCATAGGTTTGTTTACAAGCCCAACCACTAACAGAGATCTTGATAGGTTAACTTCTGGGCTTCAGTTTCTTCATCTCTAAAATAAGATAATACAGTACCTACTTCAGAGGATTTTGTTAGAATTTAATGAGATAATGAACAGAATATGACTTCTAATAAGAGCTCAATAAATATTTTTGTTATTTTAAAGTTGTAAAATTGAATCATTTATTGCAAGATAATTTTTGTTGTCTGACTTAGTTAAAACACACATTATAGATTATGAGCCTCTATTGGCATCTACTGATGATAATACATTATAATTTTAAATATATCTCATAGTCAAATAAATTTAAGAAATCCTGGACTGTTTTGTACTTTCCTCCTAGTCACCTGTAGAATAGGGATAACATTTATCTCGTACCTCATAGAATAAAATATATTTAAAAGAGTGGTAAAATATAAATGCAGTACAATTGTAAGATATTAACATAGTTCATGTATATGATCTATGGTAATCAGACATTGATTTTTCTACATCCATTAGTCTATAAACCAACATATAAAGGAGAGACACATTCAGCCGAAGTTACTGACATCTTTTTCCTTTATTTTCCACAGACACATTTCATATTACCTTACTAATTGAGCTCCTTGGCTTCTCTTGATATATGTTAGTAATAATTTTCTTACAGTTTTTTCTTTCATATCATGAGAAGTTTGAGTGATCTTGTTACTGTTCTTGTTAGATAAAACATGAAATAAATAGTGCTGTCTATAAATGAAATATATTTCTGACTATTACATATTGATTAGATATGCAGAGTATTGATGTGTATCTATCCATCTTTTGGGGGCATTGGGCTCTTAAGCTATATATTTGGCATATTGGTAATGCAAATGAAATCTTTGCTATCTACCATCCTCCACCTCTCAGGTTTAACATTCAATAGGTTTTGAAAATATTTATTGTCATTTACTGCTGTTCTTTGTACTTGGTGCTTTGATCTGGATCATTGTCCTGCATAGTCAGAAGATTAAGTGGCCTTGCAATAAGGATATTTTTAATTGTGATATTTTTAGCCTCTGACTCAAGCTACATTTGAATGAGTTTCTATTCTAAGAGCCTGCACTTTGATTACATTTCAACATGTTATTGAATAATTGCAGTTACAGTCATAAAAACACAATCTGTGTGAATATCCAGTTATTCTTTAGTGATGTTATTGCCTACAACAATACATTCTTATCACATTAAAAACATCCATAACTTAGAAAAATATGACTAGAAGTGGTTGATTGTCTTTTTTGAAATCTATTTGCCTTTCCAGGAGTGTTGAGGTTTTGTTGGTTGTTTTAAAAAAGCACCATTCTGCAGGATATTGAAAAGAGTACTGATTAAGCTGGAAATAAACTTGCTAGCATATTTTAATAGTCATCCTTCTGTTAAAGTTCCAGATGTTGAAATGTTTCTTTATGTTATAAATCTGAGTTGCGTTATCATTTGGAAGGATTCCTGGTGGTCTCTCCAGTGTAAGCTCCCATATTGTTTGTAGAAGAGTCTCCAAGGTTTCACTTATAGACAGTAGTGGAGCCTGTAAGGGGAACTCCTCCAGTATTCCTTCCCTCCTGAGGCTGTATTCCCACATCAAAAATTACCGCTAGAAAGTTGTTTTTTATAATAAGAGGAAATAAAAAAGATTCACCTAATGCTGATTATGTAGTTTAATTAGATGATAATACTTAGAAGAAAACATGAAATTTCCATAAAATATAGATGACTGATGATTTTTTAACATTAATTTATTGCATTGTATGAGATGTTGCTTTAGGAACAGTTAAATATTGTGGCAATATGATTGCCGATAAAACTTGGGCGTGTATCCTTCCAAGATTTGTTGTTCTTGTGCAAGCACATGTTTATCGGTGCCTGCATTTTATAACCACTTCAGCTATTTGCTGTCTTTTGCTAAGTATAGGGTTATGATTTGTAAGAATTTATTGAGTGCATGACGTTGAATTGGTATTTATGAGTAATCACAGCTACCAGCTAGTAGATGGTTATATCTACTGTTGAGCTCATTTCCTAATTGTCTGTGTTAAAGGATGTGACATTCATCTTTAGGAACATGGTAACTGCCAAAATAAGAGCCTTCTTTTAACTAAGAGGTATCCAGCAGATATTTGTGTATTTAATGTGAAAGATTACTTATGGTTAAGATGAGTAAATGCTTAAAGATCAAGAAAAGGGCTTAGTAAAATGTCAACTTGAGTTCTTTTACAATAAGTATGTTTATATTTCACATTTCCTGGGTAGTCTTAAAATGAAAGGTCTTATGTTTAAAGAGAAAACACATTGATAAGTATAGCATCTGAGTGGGAAAAATTCCAGTAAGCTAAAAATCTGATAGTTCTAGTAATCCTAGAAATTATTTATTTTAAGGTGTCGTAGTTAAAAGCGTGGATTCTGAAGCCATAAAACTTGGCTTTGAATCCCAGCTGCAACTTGTACTAGCTGTGTGACTCTTAGGGAAGTTAGTTATTCTTGTGTCTGTGTCTTTATCTATTAAAAGGATTGATATGACTATTAGATGGGTTTATAAAGCATTTAACGGATTGCTTGGTTAATATTTGTGAAGCGTTTAGGGGATGTAACTCTTTGATGCTATTGCTGTTATTATATACATTTTAAAGTTGGTTTAAAAAACGACACCAAAATACTTTCTTCTTTTGATTGTTTTAGAAAGCTAAGGACCAGTTAATCACAAAAAGCACATACAGTTTCTCATGTTATGGAACTATTAAAAAAAACAGATCAATTAGCATTCTCCGGTTCTATGGAAAATAAAACTAGAGCATAACTTTTGAATAGCCAAAAATGACTGGTTTCAATTTCTAGGTTTTCTGTTAGTTTGACTTTGTTTCTTTAATCGCAAGATTTTATAATTTGAGGTGATATGGTATAGAGAAAGGCTTTTGGAATTAGACAATTGAAATCTCAGTTCCATCACTTTCTGGGTACTTTGGGTAGTATATCAGCTATCTGTTGCTGTGTGACAACTCCAAAACTTAATTGCTTCAAAAATAATGATTATTTTTCATGATTCTGTGAGCTGGCTATACTTAACTGAGTTTTTCTGTTTTACTGGGAACATTTTGTTTACTAGCATTTTTTATCTTGGAGCAGAAGAACAATGCTGAAATTTGTTTTTAGAATATTTTCTTTAAATGAGATAATGCATTAAAAGTTATTTCCATGATGGCTGGCCCATTGTTAAAGCTCAGTAAATTGTGTTTGTTTTTATTATGTAGTCAGAACGTTTCAATTGTCCCAAATGTAAAGTGGCTAGCATGTAAAAAAGTCTCTTGGTTGATACCCATTTGGTTCATGTATTTGATTTAACAAAGATATTCTTATCATTAAGAATATCTTTAGGAACAGTTAAATATTGTGGCAATATGAATGAATTAACGGATGGATGGATGCTAGTATCTTCTGTTAGGAACAGTTAAATATTGTGGCAATATGAATGAATTAACGGATGGATGGATGCTAGTATCTTCTGTTAGGAACAGTTAAATATTGTGGCAATATGAATGAATTAACGGATGGATGGATGCTAGTATCTTCTGAACAATTCACTGAAAAATGATGGTCGGGTGTACCTATTATGTGCCGGGCAGTATTCTCATTTAAAGCATTGAAAAATTTCTTATGGAATTTATATTCTAGTCAGGGAGGGAAGAAACACAATAACGAAACATATATATCAGTTGGTGACAAGTGCTGTAGAGAACAATAAAGCAGGGTAAAGGAGGAAAGGTAATTGTATGTGTTGGTGCAGGGGCTTACCCTTCTATTTAAAGTGGTCAGGGAAGGCCTTTCTCATATGATCTTTGAGCGGAAACACAAAGTAAGAGTGAGGGGGTCAAGTCCTGCAGTTCCCTCTGCCTGGAACCTTCTCCTAGATAAATGTAAAGGTTTTAAGGCAGGAATAGGGTTAGAAACAATAAGGAGGCCAGTATAACAAAGGTCTTTTGCAATTTACCCAAAGGGTATTGCACCCATAATCTCTGCTCCTTTATATTGGCGTGCCACTATATGAGCAAGAGGTTGTTATTTTCTTTTAGTGCCCTAAAGGTTTGAGAAAGGGGTAGCACAAGATTGCTTCACTCATAAGCCTGCTTCATTGAACAAAGTAGAAAATCAGTAGTTCCTTTAACACTAGTACCTTCTTTTCCCTTTTGAGAAAAGACAGACATTTTCTTTCTGTACTGGCTAGTTCTCTCAGAGGCAGTACATACTTGTATTTGGTGTATAGTCTCTCTGCTCTGACCTTCAGCACTAGAGCCTATTCTTGCTCAGTAGCCTGGTGAGCTGACATGGCCTCTCTTGGTTAACTTCTCATTTTTCGTAATAGCCCCAAAGTGGAAACAACTCGAATGTCCATCACTTGATGAAAGGATAAGGAAAGGTGATGTATGCATACAATAGAATACTATTCAGCAACGAAAGTAAAATGAAGTACTAATAACATGGTACAACACGATTGTGGCATGGGCATGCCGAGTGAAAGAAGCCAGTCACAGAAGACCACATATTATTGTATGATTCCATTTGTGTGAAATGTCCAGAGTAGGCAAATCTAAAGAGACAAAGTAGATTTGTGGTGACCTAGGGATGGAGGACTTGAGGATGAATGAGGAGTGACTGTTAATGTATATAGGGTTTCTTTTGGGGATGATAAAAATGTTCTGAAATTGATTTTGGTGATGGTTGCACAATTCCATGAATATACTAAAAACTTGAATTTTACTATTTAAATGGGTGAATTGAATGTGAATTATATCTAATAAAATTGTTATTTTAAAAAGTGTCTTTATCTCAGAAGACTGCCCTTATTTTAGTATTTTTGTTGAGTTTACTATTTACCTTTTCCAAGTTTGTGCTGCATTTCTCTGGCATCTTCTTACTGTTAAAAGTAAAGAGAAGCATGTAGCTATACATTTGCATAGGAGAATCCTCAAGAGAAGCCTGGATGGCCGCACCTTTCAGTCTTGTTGAGGGACAGTACCCGAGAGAACCATCAACTCTGTCATTTCAGAAATTATTCAGTGTCCTAGACCTGACCAGACCTAGGTTGTCACAGGAGGCTGAAGTATATCAGCATTATGCTGCTATTCATCTTGGCCCAACCTTATATTCTCTATGTGTAGGAAAACTAAGGAGCCATATGAAGATAAACATTTTCTTGGTGGCCATGACATCACCACATGAGCTTGTAGTTTCATAGCATTTGCAGTGATAAGCTAAAGCATCTGTCTCTATTATAAGAATATAGTTGTTTATAAAATTAGACATACTGTGTTCGTGAACTGAGATATCCCTTTTCCTAACAGGGCTGGGTTTCTTCTGTCAGTAAGTAAAATTTCAACTTAAAAAGTAAATAAAAATTAAATAAATCAAATAAAATGTTAATAGTCATCTTTTATGAGTGACAGTATTTCACTGTGTTCTTGTTTGAAGTATCTACTGCCAACATTCTCATCTCGTGTCTAGCAAAAGTCCCACAAACCCATTTTACTCTATTTTATATTAGGTTTCAAGGTTTTAAAGAAGTAGAAAGGATTTGGTCTTCATGCATGTTGATAAATTTGATTAAAAGCACGTGGCAGAAAGGGAGGGAGGGTGGGAGAGAATAAGGAGAGGGGAAAGGGGAGAGGGGAGAGAGAACAGGGGAGAGAAGAGAAAGATAGGATTTAAGGTACAGATTGCCTTTGTTAGCCTACAAATTTATGGCTTTAATACTTCTACTTGTGATACAGTGGTAAACAACAGGTTTAGTTATACCCTTCATTCAACAAACACATTTAATGTGTGCCTTGTCTGTCTACAAAAGTACAAATGATGTCTGTTCTTTACTATATCCTTAGCACTACCACATTTTAGATGCTCTGAAGGGAGTTAAGGTAGATTTAAAAAGAAGTGGAAGAACTTTCTTTAGGAGTAGAACAGAAGATCTATTTTAAGAGTGGTCCACAAATCAGAGTTCTTGCTATGATCATTTTTATACAAAAGTAGCCCAAGGGAAGAATTTGAGAGTCAGTTAAGATGTAACCAAAAAAACAAACTTTATTCATTACTGACAGATGGATATATTATTCTTTCACATGTAATTTAATTTTTAAAGTTTATTAACTCGAACATCTCTGGCAGTTTCATCTAGATTATAAGTACTTTAAGGTATTGCTTCCCAACCTTTTACATGTAATGATACACGTAGGAAATAATATTTTATGGCATACTAGGTAACCTGGAGAGAATTTTGGGCGTATTCGAATGGGACTTGGTGAAGAAATTTATTATATTTATATATTTATATAAATAAAATACAAAAGTTTTTGGTTAGATAGTTATGGCAGCCATGGAATTGTTCCACTCAGATTCCCCTTCAAGAGAACCTCCTTCAAGGAACACAGTTGACTGTGAGCTTCCAGCTGTTGCACCTTCAAATATGTCATTGCTCAAGCAGAGGCCACACTTCTGGGCTGCTCCCAGCCAATGAGCAAACAGTGTGTGTACTAGAGCTGGGCCATTCTTGCTTGATGGAGGAACTCCTCTAACAGATAATTTTTGCTCTGGGACTCTCTACCAACCCAACCAAGACTTTCTCATAGCAGCGCTATAGTTGGAGGTTCTTTCTACCCAATTCTACCTTTGCCTCTCTTTCGCAGGTATCAGAATTGCTCAAGGTCTGGGGGCTCCCTTCACCTACTCCTGCTTTCTCTCCCTGTATCCTTTACAGGCATTTCCCCCAAGAAATTTCTTGCATATTTAATCTTCTCACAGGATCTGAACTGACACAGTAATACAGAATGAATTTGTATAAAACTTCCAGTTGAAATTAATATTTTAAAATGAGAAATTTGAATTAACTTCGATGAATATAACTTTTGTATCTTAGGTTTTATGTTTGAAGTAGCTTTATTGCAGTTTGTCAAGATCTATAGTCAAGATTTTGAAAAGATATCTCCACCTTCCTGTTCCCATCAATTAGAAACTTGGCTCATTCATTAAATGGTAACAAATGGCCGAAGGAACTTATCACTCTTTGTCCAGTTGACAGAAACTCCTTTCTTATTGTTAACCAGATTTCAAATAATTTAAGTCTCTTTAAATTATATATTCTAAATACTATTATTGTTACTTTTCTTTCATTGCCAGATGTGATGTTAAAGTTTTCTAAATAGACAATTTCAAACCTCATGAACTTTTTATATTAAATATTTCAAAATGAAGTATTTATGCACATACCTGTAGCTCTATTAGTTTTAATAATTCTTTAGGATTCAGATACCACTAGTGAATTCCTTTTTACTCCATACTTTTGAAGCGATCTTTTTGCTTTGAGTCTTTTTTTAATATAGGTTAATATATACCCTTTATAAAGTCTTGTGCCCATTTTTCTTTCTTTTTGCCTAGACTTCTGTTCTTCAAGACTTAACTTTACTCCGATGTTTTTCTTTGTGTGACCCAACCTGTGTTAGAACAATTTATTTGAGAAATGTTTTCTGAGTGCATATTCTCTGCTAGGTTCCACATATATAATAGTGAACAAAAATAAGATCTTTACTGTCTTTGTACCATATTGTGAATATATAAGATTGATAACTTAGTATAACTTATGTTTTTTCCTTTCTACAACACATTTTAGCATTTTATTATATTTGACTATAATTCAGACATGTACATAAACATTTTGTCAAAAAGAATGAAAACCTTTTATACCTATGTTTTAAAGATCTTTTATGCCTCAAAGAAAGCATCTCCCTGTGACTCTTACTTGTTTTTAATAAATGCTGTGGATTAAGGGTTTACTAAATCTTAAGTATTAGTTACAGCAGAAATATACAAGAGTAGAATAGTCAGTTGCGGGGCAGATCCCAAATCTATGCAGAAAACGTCTTATCTCTGAACTTATTCTGATCAGAAGCACTGTAGGGAGGAGATGGAATAGTCTTCCCATTGGTCTAACTACTTGAGTCTAGGGCTTTGGTTCCAATACATCTTTGTCCATGTATTGGATTCAACCCTGGAGCTTTAAAAAATACTGATGCCTAAGTCCCATCCCAAAGTTTCTTATTTAATTACTATGAGGTGCATCCAGGACTAAACATGATTGTAATATGCAGCCAAGATTGAGAACCACTGTCTTAGGAGTTAGTGACAGTCAGCAGTCTCAGTTAAAGAAATTAGCAGAAGGTTTATTTTGTGTAACTGTATATAATGTATATGCTGAGAGAGCCTGGGAACAGTGCCATTCCAGTGGTGGTAACACAGACCCATAGCTCACTGAGGGTATTCGGATTGGTCAAGTCTGGGAAAATTAGAGAATCTAAATAATCATAGTAGTAGATTATAACCTCTTGAATAAAATAGGAATTCATTAATATGTACTCACATGGGAAATAAATGAATAAATTGAAAGTTTGATAAGGAAGGGATTATTTGTATAGTCTCAAATTGAAACCCCACAAAATAATTACAAAAGGAAAAGGAAGAACAAAATAATGGTGATATCTAGCAGATACCACATTAATCAAGTAATCAAAGTGAACATTTACAATAATGGAACAAATCCGAATATTTGACACCTGATAGCGTAAAATAAAATATCAGACAGACCCACACTGAGGGACATTCTACAAATAACTGATCTGCAGTATCTTAGTCAAGGTCATAGAAATCAAGGAAAGACTTGAGGAATTATTCCATATTGAAAAAGATTAAAAGAGATAAGACAATGAAATGTAATGCTTGATTCTAAATTGGATCCTTTTGCCAGAAAGGACATTATTAGTCTGAGGCTTAGATGTAGAGATGTATCATCATTCATTTCCTGGTTTTGATGATTGTATTGTGGTTATACAGGAAAATATTCTTGTTTGTAGAAGATAGAAAGTATACAGTTACTTAGCAAGTTATTCTCAGGTGGTTCAGGAAAATACTCATTGAACTGTTCTTACAACGCTAAGTTTGAGATTGTTTTAAAAATAGAAAAAATAAGTAGCTGGAACAGGGGACACAGGAAAAGAAAATGAGAAAGGTAATAGTCTCAAGGAGGTGGCAAGCCATGACTGCCAGACATGAAAGAATAAGCCCCAGAAAATATTTGACAAGTAAATGGCATGATCAGATCTGTGCTTTAAGAAATCTAACTGCATTATTGTGTAAAAAGAATCGAAGAGAAAAGGCCTAGAGTTAAGGTGGGTCAGTGCTATATTTGACATGCAAAGTGGATCACTTTTTAAACCATCCTTTATTTTAGGTAATAATCATGAATTAAATAAATAATGATAATGGGGAAAAAAGAAAATGTACACTCATGCACACACAAATCTGGTATAACTGATTGTATGGCTTACTTTGGAATTACATAACTATATGTAGAACCTCTCAGAATATTAATCTTCTCACGGGATAGTCATGTGAAGTAGTGGCAATTTATCTAGGAATGATATCTTTCATGGAATTCATTTTCCAAATAAAGCTATTTAAGTACTAAAGTGCTTTTTAACTGTTTTGATATATCCTGTACTTTTCTGCCTTTTAAAGCAGGATGACATTGAATTTGGTCTTCTCTCTTTTGGATGACTAATGTCCCTAATAATTGGAATATTTATTATTGTGTTTTGGAATATTGTCTAGTTCTAGATCCACTTTTGTTTTGTTGTGATCATATCTCTCAATGTCTGGTTTTCAGTTCAGTTGATGTCATAGTGTATGTATTTAATAGTTTGCCAGTTCTCTTTCTGCTGTAGTCTCAAAACCGAGGCTATGCTTTTTCCTTTTTTTAATGTTATGTTACTAAAACTCTGAAGATTAAGTGTAGAGATTTTATCATAGTGATGTACTTACGACACCTTTTAAAGTTTAATTCAGCATTATGACTAGGTTTCAAAGAATTCTGAAAAGTGGAGTTACTGTAAATAGAAGGTAATGTCATTTTACTAACTTTTCTTAGAATGTCAGATGAAATCAGATAATTTTAAAGGAAAACCACTTTGATTTCTTATTTTTAAATTTCAGAGCTCCAGAGATTATATTGGGGTTGCCATTTTGTGAAGCCATAGATATGTGGTCATTGGGATGCGTGATTGCAGAATTATTCCTTGGATGGCCGCTCTACCCAGGAGCTTTGGAGTATGACCAGGTAACTGAACCATCATGATAATCTAGTAGAATTAGTAGGTTGTAAAGAAAGAATGCACTTAATCCAGTATCTAATACACGTGAAAATCTTTTTTAAATAAAATGACAAAACCTGAGATCCTGTGGATTTTCAATTCAAGATCTCAAAACTATTTGATTTTTAAAAATTTCTTTTATAATACTAATTTTCATAAACAAAGTTACAATCTGCAAGCCCCCAAAACTGTTTTTTAAAACAATTGGGATAATTTTTTTGTATCATTTTTATATAATAAACATATAAAGGGCTGGACTATGTCCAATTAAATAATAGTGCTTTGCTCAGTTGACAAACTTTGATGATGAATGAAATGTCATCTTCTCCCAAGGAATAAAAGGCATCATTTAAATACTGGTCTTAAACCAACAACCATTATTGGTCTTAAATATCTCAGTCACCTGAACCTTCTTTTGTATTTTTAGCTGTTTTTGAATGGTGCTAAAGTCTAGTTTAACATTATTTAAATGATTCTCAGTAGAATCCAGCAACTTACTTCATTAAACACTTTTCGTGATAATTTCCAGGTATGTTCATTAGCTTCTCTACGCTTTTAGACAATATTGCTTGCTATTTTCCCAATTTTTCTTGATTTTTATTTTATTCTATATTTTTTAATTTTTATAAGAGTTTATTTGAGCCAAACTGACCATACATGCTGGGGTGCAAATTCTCTAAATGCTCCCCTATTTTCTTGATTTTTAATATCAAGATTTATTTTTGGAGTAATCATTACCTTATTCACTACTATTTGAAAGAGTTTCATTACATCTCCCTTATTAGATATATATACTCATTTTAGTGGAAAATATTAGTAAAAATTAACAAAGTTGATACATTAATTTTATCTTTATAGTAAAAATTAAAGTTGGTACATTAATTTTATCTTTATAGTAAAAATTAACAAAGTTGATACATTAATTTTATCTTTCTGTAATTGGCTTGTAGTGGACAAATATAACTTTTATTCAAATGATATACTATTTAACTTTGGGGCATGAAAAAATAGAAAATAGAACATTTCAAATACACATGATGTAAATGTAACAATAAAATTTTGTGCCTTATTTTCAGGGCTGAGCTTTCTATATCAAAAGGGATATGAGAGGTAGCTAGTTTGATGACATAAATTTTGCTAAGATGACTCTAAAATTAATCATTTAATATTAATTATTAGATTAGCTATAAGTATTAACATCAGTTTCTTCTTCTAATGACTTTCTATTTATAAACCTCTTTTAGGCCATGTTTCCTATTCTATACCTATTCCTCTGCATTCAGCATACCTCTTATAACAGACTGTTTCTGTAAAATTTTCCATACATACTGGTTTCCTTCAGCTTTTTATTCGACCACTAATTTTCATGCAAATGCTAAACTATTGCTAGTTTTGAAAGAGTTGGTGATCTAGTTGGAGAGTCCCATAATTCTTAGCTGCTGAAGTACTGAGGTGCCAGTCAAATGCTAGAAATATACCTTTGGCTTTGTGGACTAGTTTATGACATGCATACTACTCTGGAGCAGGACACCATCTGGTGGCAGTTTCAGGTTGATTTGTTATCATACTATGGATTTGGGCTTCACAATTCTAGTCTTGGACAATTGATGTTAGTACTGAAAAAGACCCTACTGATTATCTAGTTACTGCCCTTTCCAGTTTTATAAAGGATAAAACTGAGGCCCAGGAAAAGGAAATGACTATTAAAATTTTGTCACAATAGTAGTTTAAGACAAATACCCGACCAATACTTAGTTTTTCTAAATTCTGTAATAGAATTTAAACTGTTAATCTGATTCAGATTAATAGTATTTTCAGACTGTATGTCACTTTAATTCTAGAATGGTACAGTAATTTAAAAAAGTTATGATCATTTAGTGTCACTAGTTGCACAGTTATCAATTCAGTGAATTGGTACTGTGCTTGAGTCCTTTCCTGTCTTAATTGTAGATATATTGTCCTATTAGTGTTTTCTATACTGGATTTTAACTTATACTTACCAGGGAAATATCAGAAACATTCTAGGGAGTTAAATAATAATTTTTATGGATAGATAGACAGTATTTAGTTGGTAAATGTCAATTGTTCTTACAAAACGTTTGTTGGAGTTTAGATAGAATCTAAACTATCTAAAAGTCTGAATTTAAATTCAAATTTCATACTTGATAATTTCAAATTATATCTTTATAAAGTTCACTGTTTCAACTCCAGGGTGGTAGTGGGAATCTTTAAAGGATTCTGCTTTGTCAAATTGCAAAGAGACCCATTCAAGGTGGCTCGAGTAAGAGTCCTTTTATTTCTATGTGGACTATCAAAAAATCCAAGAATAGAGCTATAATATGATTAGATTCTGTGAAATCTAGAGTGGGAGGTACTTTGTATTCAAGGCAGCACTGGAGGAATTAATAGGCATTGGTGGATCACTGAGGTGTGGGATCATACGTGTGACTTCACTGCTCTTCAGTGCTTCTGTCTTTTCTGATTCTAACTTGCTACTCAGAATTTCTGCGCAGTCTTAACTTTGGTTAGGTTAACGTAGCCATCAAACTCCAGCTCGATCTTATCACTCTTTGGCTCATCCCCAAACGGTAATTGGTATTTCTTAGTTTACGTTCCTGGTAATATAAATCTGATTTGGTAAGATTATTTCCAGTTGAGTTCACAGGGCAAATTTATGAGTTAATTGCTTCTGAGTCAGGTTCCCACCCTTTACCCACTGGGCACAGAGGAGGGAAACAGTGTGTCCCTTCATATATTGGCAGTTGTTATACATGGAACAATTTTCCTTCAAAATATTGGGCAGGCATGACCAAAAATAAACCTACAAATTCATTTGATGCTTTTTTGTTGTTGTTGTTGTTGTTGTTTTTCCCCAGTGCCATACCAACTTGCCAGGTATATTAATTGCTGTTTTCTCTTTGCTCTTTTAGCACTTTATTTTCTTTCTCATAATGGTGCTTCCTAGCTTAATTGCAGAGTATGTGCTTAAATATTTATTCTACTGAATTATATGCTTTTTGAATACTGACACCATATTTTATTTATTTGTGTATCTTTAGGATCTGACATATAATAAATGCTCTGTGCATGTTTGTTGAAATTGAATTGTTGAACACCTTTCCTACCATCTAAGAGACTCTGTAGCATCTAGGTTCTGAACTCTTAGTACTATTCTATTTTCTGTTTCCGTGAAACAAGGAACTCAGCCACTTTGGATGTGGGGTGAAGGGAAGACATCACACTTCACTTTAAATGAAATGAAACTAGTTTGTAAAGTCGAGATTTCAGTTATATGTCATGTAAAATTGGGTATAAACAAGGATAAACATAGAATCTATTGTCAGGAGGCTCACAGTCTAGTAGGGAAAACAGACATTAAAAAATAAGTGTAATTTAGTATTATTAATGTATTAAATGTATGTTCTAGGTGTGATGGTAACACAGAGGAAAGTGATCACTTCTTTTTGGGATGGTTAGGCATAGCTGTACAGAGGAGAAGTTCTTGAACTAAGTCTTGAAGAAGAAATAGTAAAAGTTTGTCACATGGATTTGGAGAAATGGGAGAGGATACACAGGGATATTGATGAGTAGGAGGAAAGAGAAACTAGCCTATGCAAAGTTTAGCATGGTGCTAGATGGGGCTTGAGTACAGGTGCATGTAAAGAGCAGGGAAGAGACAAAGCTGGAGGAGACTGTATGTCATGATTAGAGGTTTGGAATCGATCCTATAGGCAGTAATTTTATACAGGAGAGTAACAGATTTGCATTTTGCCAAATTCATTGTTAGTATTGTGGATAATGCATTGAAGGTGAGTAGATGGGGTCATTAGGGAAGTGAAATTGTATAACTCAGAATTGTATAACTCATGAAATTGTATAACTCAGAATTGAAGAAGACCTGGAAATAGAGGTGGAGAGGAGGGACAGTTATGAAAAATACTAATGAGGTAAAATTGGTAGGGTTTTGGATGTTGGAGGGAGGGTGATGAGTGAGAGGTGCTTGTTTGGCATAAATTTCAGGTTTCTGATTTAAGTGGTTGGTGTTGCTATTCATCAACGAGGAAAAGGCATGAGAATTAACAGAATTAAGGGAAAGTCAGTTTAGGATATGTTGTTAACTTTGAGATACATAAAGGCCAGCTGGGTGGAAAGTTTCAATAAGCAGCTGGATCTAGAGCTCCAGAGATGGAGATAAATATTTAGATACAGATGTAGAGATAAAACTATGGACACTTGGAGCTTGTAAAGGGAAAGAAGACAGATAAAACTCTGGAATACAATGACATATAAAGAACAAATGGAGAAGGCAATTAAAGAGTGTCAAGAAGTAGGAAGAGAACCAGAAAGAAACAATGTTCGGAAGTGGAAGGAACAGAGTTTATAAGTAAAAAGATAGTAGCCAAAAATATCCATATAAAATATGGATTAACATTGGACTATTCAACGTGTCAGTTATTAACAGGCCATTACTTATCTTGGCACCATATCATGGGAGTGATAGTAAAATTCATACTGTCGTTTCTTGAGGTACGAATGGGAAGTAAAATATAGGCTATTTTAAGACATTTTGTTAATTTTTGTAAGAGTTTATTTGAGCCATACAGATAACATATGCTGGGGAACAAGATCTCAAGTCCTCACTTAAGACTCTTTAACTTAGAAGAGTTTTAAATAGTTAAGAGCAATTCTTCATTTTGAGGATAGAAGATAATAAATATTTTTGTAGATTGAGGGGAAAGATCTCAAAGAGGAAGAAATAAAAGATGCAGGAGATGGATTAACTGATGATGTAATACCCTTGAGGTTTAACAAAAAAAACAAACCCTGTGTTCTTAAATACAATTTAGAGGAGTTAAGCCCCTCTTTATTCCCGATGCTGCCCAGTCATTAAGTTGGAGAACAGATATTTGAGGGCCTGCTATGTATCATGGGTGTATGTGTAAGTAAAGAAAACAATCTTTTCCTTTATGAAATTTACATTCTAATAATGGAGAATGGGATAAGAAAATAGAAAGTAAACATATAGAATATCAGTTGTCAAAAAGCATGGCAGAGAAAAATACTACAGAATAAGGAAGATAACAGGTACCAGAGTACCAAAGAGAAGAGAGCTTATTGCTATTTATTGGCAGGCTATGGAAGGCCTCACGAAAAAAGTGACATCTGAACTGAGAGCTGAAGGTAGTGAAAAATGAGCTATACAGATGCCTAGGCAAAGAGTGTTCCAAACAGAAGGATATGAAGTTTTCAGTGGCCCTGAGACTGGACCTTTTCAGTGTTCTGAGAGTGCTCATCTATACTCGTGTCTCTTCCTCTCGTGGCTCAACCATGCCAGTGACAGAGATGTATCCTCTTCAATGCTCCCACAGTAATCTACGAAGTCTTTATAAATTTAAGTCTCTCTTAAATCCACTCCTTCCTTTCTATTTCTACTAAGTCTCTCAGTTCAGTCACCCCCTCCCCGCCATCTCTCCTCTGGCCTTACCCACCCTCTCCTATTCTTAGATATTTTGTTAAAAATGTAATTGGTCAATTTCCTGCCTAGATTTCTCCATGGTTTCCCATTATTACTTTCTGGAGTAATATTCAAACTCCTTAACCAACTGATAAATCCTTTCGCTTTCTAGTTCAGTTTGATCTCTTGTTTTTCCCTTAGTTAACCTCATACTTTAGTCTTCGACTGTGTAGGTGTTTTCTTTTGATTTCCCATATTTACTCATAACCTCAACACAAATCATAATAAGATTTTCCCCACTTCTCAACGGCTAAAAAACTCATTTGTTCTTTAAGAACCAAGTTGAGTATCACATCCTCTGGAACTTTATGTGACAACATTATTTTAGGTATTTCTTCTCTGTCTTTCCATAAAGCATGCATTTATTATGGTACTTATAACACTGCATTATAATTGTTTACTTGTGTGTTCCCCACCAGACTGTGGATTTCTTGAGAGTGCAAATTATATCATTTAATTCTTGACCAAATATCTAGCATAGTCTTTGATGTATAATAGGCATTTAAATAATATCTGTTACATGAAAGAATAAACTCTTCTGTTTTGTAAATTATTTTTCAGATTCGATACATTTCTCAGACTCAAGGTTTACCAGGAGAACAGTTGTTAAATGTGGGTACAAAATCCACAAGATTTTTTTGCAGAGAAACAGATATTTCTCATTCTGGTTGGAGATTAAAGGTAATTCATTAAAAAAATATTTAGAAAAACATATTTCTAAGATGCCTCACGTATATTGGTTATACACTCCATGCTTAGTTTTATTTTATTGTATTTCTTCTTTTGAATTTTCATTTTTGACCCCTTCCCCCCCTCCCTTTTTTTTTTAATGAAGAAAGCCCTTTTACAATAACCTAGCTCACTCTCTAACCTGGGAACATAATTATCAACTCATCTTAAATGATTTTTAAAATTTTATATGTATAATTAGTTTTGTGTTGTGTGTTTGCGTCTCCTCTACCTAGTTCTTCAGCATTAACGTTGATAGGACAGGGACTGAATCTAATCACTTAGTAACCCAAGTACCTAATTTATTCCTGGATTTTTGGGGATCAATATATCATCAATGTTTAACTTTGTAATTATTTTGTTTAAGGAGGTTGTTATATATGGAATATTTTTTTTTTTTACCTGAGCCAAGCTCTTCTAATTTTTTTTGTACTTTTAAAAATTACATTTAGATAACTATTCTTTCAAAACTACTGCTTGCCTTAGAATATTCAGTTATATTAGACTGCTTAAGTATTGAAAGAATAAAAATTTACAAATGGTGGGTAATAATATATATTTTTCCCCTCTTTGATATATTCACTAAGACACTAGAAGAGCATGAGGCAGAGACAGGAATGAAGTCTAAAGAAGCCAGAAAGTACATCTTCAACAATCTGGATGACATAGTGCATGTGAGTACCGCAGTCACATTTGTCAATCTTATATGCTTAAGGCGGTAGACGTGATTGGTAAGGATGCCAAAACATGTTAATCATTTTCTAAAAGAATATAGAATACTCGCTGTTTTTAAGCTTTTCAAACAAAATGATTTTAAGATTTCAACCTTTCAGGAACTAAATTGCATTTGTCTTTGAATATTTAATTTACACTATCCTGTTCTTTAGTCAAAAGCATTTTCCTTAAAAGGGAAAAATCCTAGCAAACAAATTTATTTTCCCTGTATCTCATTAAAGATGGGTATTTGTTCAATCCATCTCTAATGAGATGGGGAAAAAAAATTTTTTCTGCTTTGAATGCCATTTGATACTTTAAAACATTTTAAGGATTTGTTAAACTCAGTTCTTTCCCATTTCAAAATAATTGTAGTTCTCTGTTCTTTCCTTGTTGTATTTTTTTTAAATGTGAAACTTTAATATATGCTATGGCTTATTTTTATTTGATGATTTGAAATTTTGATTTTGCAGGTGAACACAGTGATGGATTTGGAAGGAAGTGATCTTTTGGCTGAGAAAGCTGATAGAAGAGAATTCGTTAGTCTGTTGAAGAAAATGTTGCTAATTGATGCAGATTTAAGAGTTACTCCAGCTGAGACTTTGAACCATCCTTTTGTTAATATGAAACATCTTCTAGATTTCCCTCATAGCAACCAGTATGTTACTTTAAAATCTTTTAAAATGATTCTGAAGAAATAATAATGCTAAGTCCGTAGAAATCAGTGTGTTAGAAAAAATGATTCAATTTCTTCATTAAATATAAGTAACTGAGTTAAAAGAGGTTAAGCTAACTTGACCAAGTTCACATAGGTTAGTAAGTGGCGACGTAGAGCTAGAACGCAAATCTGAATTTCATTTCAGTGTTCTTTTTCCAAAATACTATACTGAAAATGACCAAGTGATTTTGTTTTTACATGACATTTCTTACCTTAATAACCAGACATATATATACTAAAAGGAAATGTTAACAGGCCGAAGGAAGTAAATGACTTTAAATAGCTTCTTTTAATATTTTAAAAAGAGTGAAGAAAGTATAGGGATGAACCAATATCCCTTATTGTGGATTACCCTTAAATTTGGTGTTTTTATAAAGTCCAACTGCTATCTTCTCCCCCTACCATCGCCTCTTAAAAATGCCTAATGGTTTCTATATATAAGTCCTTCGAAGATAATATGATAACTCCATACTTGGTACCATTAATTTTGAGATATGTAGATCTTGAAATTTTGGAAAATTTACTTAGAGTAGGAATAAAATTATAGTGTGCTAACCAAAAAATGCTTACTATTGCTTTGATGTCTTAAAATATTGCAGGTATAAGACACACTTTTACTCGCTTTAAAGTTCAATCTTTTCTTGTAGGATTTCCTGATAGAAACAGTATTGGAAATAAGCAGATTTAAGTGCAAGTCATAGAATCTTTTTCTTTTGGAAATAATTTTTAAGTTAATGTACATTAATTTTAAACTACTCTAAACATTTAAAATAATATTACAATCACCCCTCCCCCTTTCTTTTTTTTACAGCGTAAAGTCCTGTTTTCATATTATGGATATTTGTAAGTCCCACCCAAATTCATGTGACACAAATAATCACAATAAAACTTCACTTTTAAGACCAGTTGCTTCAAGCAGTACTGCTAATCTGACAGCAAATTTTACTAAAATTGGCACATTAAGAAGTCAGGTAAGAATTTATTAATTTATGCTCTTTTTTTTTTTATGATTGCTCTCTTTGCTTTTGGAGTATACAGAAGTCTCATGTCAGCAATTAGAAGTTACAGTGCTGGTGAGGTCTTACTATTGCCATTCCGTTAAATCTCTTAATATTTCAGGGTAACAATTAGAACATACCCTTCCAAATTCTTTTTTTTCCTTTCATCTTTCCTTCTTTCAATATCCGTTACCTACCCTTCTATGCCACACCTCTACAAAAAGTAAAGTTCAGTAAAATCAGTTTCTGGACCCATTTTCATCGTACAATTAAGATTTTAAGAAGTATGTTTGAATTCTATTTATAAAGCATGTGTGTAGCAATTAGACTGCTCTGTATAATGCCACCACGTACGTTGATCATTTCAGGCATTAACCACATCTGCTCATTCAGTTGTGCACCATGGGATTCCTCTGCAGGCTGGAACTGCTCATTTTGGTTGTGGTGATGCTTTTCAGCAGACACTGATTATCTGTCCCCCAGCTATTCAAGGTATTCTTTCATTTAAATTGCATTTTGAATTTAGGCATGCATGATTTTATAACAAGCTGAGCATCTTTTCATTAGTATAGTTTTTGTTACATTTGAATTTAATTTAAGCTGGTCGCTAGCCTTTAGACCAGTGATGTTCATTTCTTGACTTGAGCTCCATTGTGATCATCATTAACAAAATGGGTCATACTACAGTTATAGTTCCTGTAGAGTCTAGCACGATAAAATACCTTAGTAGAAATTAATGAGCTTGACAAGCTATGGATTGTCCTATACTGATATCACTGCTCCAGATGGTCAGGTTACTGCACAGCATTTGTGACTGAAAGTCCACTAGACAGCATTTGTGACTGAAAGTCCACTAGACAGCAAAGTGACTGAAAGTCCACTTTTTAAAATTTTGGTCAAAGGAATTCTGTCCCAAAATGTCATTGTCTTGTTCCTTATCCATAGCTTAGTTTTTTTTTTTTTTTTAAGGATTGATTTTGACTAAATTAGATTATGTCCCTTACTTAGATAAAAATAGCAGTTAAATCCTCAAGTGTGTGATAGGTGGCAGAGTACCTTTGAAGAGGCCATGAATTTTCAAGTGGGAATTTCTTAGTGGTTTTTAGAGGGCAATAGCAGCAGACTTTGCAACTGGAATAACCAGATTAAAACCCTACTTCTTAGGTCCTTTCCTATTATTTTGCCCTTGCTAGGCTTTAACATCTAGTTATTTTTTAAAAGCAAGAGGTTAATTACAAATGGGTTCCTAAATGACTCTTTGAAACGTGCTGGTAATACTGTATATATGGTGTAAGTGAAAGAAGTTGGTGCTAAGTCAGAACACTTGGGACATAGCCGTTTCTGCAGTTTGCTGTGTTATCCTAGACAGGTCTGTTAACCTGTTTCAACCTTAGTCAAAGGAAGCAGACTGAATAGATATGGCCTTGGTCATTTCTAGATGTAATATTTCTGGATTCTGAAGATTATTTGAATTTTTTATTTGATTTAAGGGTTTGAGCAATTTTAAAAAGTTTTTATTTTAATGGCTCCCACAGTACCTAAGAAAGTACCAAGAATATGTTTGTTGACTTGATTAGCTAGTAATAAGAGATGTGGAAACATGTCAACTCTTTAGCCACTTTTGTTCTACCAGGGTAGCTTTCTTTTATCTTTATATATTGGGCTTTCATATAAAGTTTCATTGAGAGAAAGATTTGTGTTGTTAAAAATATAAAAAACAACTGTTTGGATGGTCAAGGTGAAATTTGTCCAATGGTGTTCTAAGTATCTGTGACATAACCCATGGCTGGTCTCTAATAATAAAAAATACCTGTATCATTATATTGTCGGCACTCTTAAAGATGCTGCTGTGTTTGTTTTCCTCAACTGTTTATTATAAAAATTTAAAACATATAGAAAAGTTCACAGAATAATATAATGCCTCGTACCCTAGATTCAACAAGTGTTAACATTTGCCATATTTTTGTGTGTGTGTGGTTTTATTTTATTTTTTACTTTTTTAATTTTTAATTTAATTTTATTTTTAACATTTTATTTTTTTATTTTTCCCTCTCTCCCTTCCCCGTTCCCTTCTGGTAACCATGAGACACATTTCTAAATAGGGTTAAGCATCATTCTTAAAATATTTAATGAAGTTAAACAAATCTTTTATCTTTTTATGTGACTTATAATTGATAAAAGGTTAGTAACCTTTCTGTATATATGTTAGCAACTAAATGAGTGGTTCATAATAGGGTAACAGGAAGAAAAGGAGATACTCTCAGGCTTATCAACTCATTAAATGTCAAAACCAGTACTTTTAAATTAGACTTAATAGTGAGACAAAGCAAAATATTTGTTAGTTTGCATTCCATTTCTTGGAGAATTTGCTGAAGACATGCTTTTTGGTGGGGAGGGTGAGGAGATGAGCTTTCAGAAATAATTACAAGTTCTTTGTGGAACTTAATCTGTATCTGGTCCTTTGGGCGGAGCTCAGAGGGTAGAGCACCCCAGCAGTAGGATGAACACCTCTGTGAAGAAAATAAGCATAACAAAATCAGCGTTCTCCTTAGGATTAGCACTTAAAATATATCTGTACAATAAAAATTGTAAAATTGTTTTTCAATGGGAAAACAATTACATTTTTCTCTTAAGGCTTATTAGAGACACCCAAGATCACTTTTATTTAAAGCTGATTATGTTAGATGATCTGCCAGCCTATATCGAAGTAACTGCTATAATAAACTGGAATTATGAAGGATTGAATTTATTTTAGTAACTGAGCTTTCTGATTTGGGGAATGTCCCTAAAATCTTATTTGTCAAAGCTCTAAGTTGGGATGATACTAATTTATTGTCTCAAAGCTTAATTTCATAAGACAATATTTACAAGATCCTTTTCCAACATGTGACACACATATTAACATTAACAGGATCAACATGACTGATAATCCTGCTTTCTAATTTTCCTAGCAGGTAGGCAAAATGAAACATGTTTGTGCTGGAGTTCCAGCAGCTCTCTACTAGGAATACTAGTAGATTAAGCCTCACTGACCAATGCTTAGTTGTATCATCATATTAGGCAGAAAAGTTTGTTTATTTTTTTGCTTTTCCTTTGGAGGTCGAAATGAATGTGCCATTCTGAATTTTCTTGATTCATGTAAACTATCATGGCCATTGAAGTGTGAAGTTGTGATACCTTCTCTCTTTGGTGCCAAAAGTGTGTGATCTTGTGACAATTTTAAAGAAGAGAATACTAAGCATAGCTAAAAGTTTGTATGAAAAGATGAACCTGCTAGAAGATGAGGATTTTGAGTTAGATTCACTTTGCCATATCTTTATCATAGTGGCAGAACTATTTGAAAAGAAAAATAAAGCTACAAGAGTGAACTTTAAAAGGAATGGGAAGTTTCAAGAAAAATAAATGATTCAACTTTGTAGTATACATTTTAAAACAGTAGAAAGAATAGCTTTAAAACATTTTTTAGAATGATGTACAACAAAGGAGACAGAAAGTACCTCACTTTCCTAATAAGATTGCTTTGTTAGTGTTATGAAATTTTTATGTAGGGGATGGTTTTATAATCCTAATCACAATTTTAGCAGTTCTTTAAATTCAAAAGAGTTTTATAAGTTAACTCAGGGAAATATTTTTTTTCTTTTATTTGATAACTATTCTTTTATATTTCACAGGTATTCCTGCAACGCATGGCAAACCCACTAGTTATTCAATAAGAGTAGATAATACAGTTCCACTTGTAACTCAGGCCCCAGCTGTTCAGCCCCTACAAATCCGACCAGGAGTTCTGTCCCAGGTTGGTAATAATTATTTTTGCATATGTGCTGTCCTCATTATACTCAGGTGGTGGGGGTGCGGGTGCTGATGCATTTATAGCATATCAGCCTTTTATATTGGGAAACAATGAAAATGACCTGGATGGGAATTTGATCTTTTGTAGATTACTGACTTTAACTTTTACAATTATTACATGATTGTTAGTTTAATGTATGTTTTTATTTTAAGATATAGTAATATTAATCACTTGTAACTTGTTTTTTTGTGTGTGTGTTTGTTTTTGGTGCAGCAGACGTGGTCTGGTAGAACACAGCAGGTGCTGGTACCTGCCTGGCAACAGGTAGCACCCATGGCTCCTGCTGCTACTACATTAACTTCTGAGAGTGTGGCTGGTTCACAAAGGCTTGGAGACTGGGGGTAAGTTAAAAACAAAAGTAACTTTTTGTGAATAGTTTGCAAAATAGATCTTGGTAAAGAAAGGGGTTCAATTTTTCTTAATTTTATCCTTAGGAAAATGATTTCACACAGCAATCATTATAGCTCAGTGATGCCGCAACCTCTTCTAACCAGTCAGATAACTTTATCGGCCCCGCAGCCAATCAGTGTGGGCATTGCACATGTTGTCTGGCCTCAGCCTGCTACTACCAAGAAAAATAAACTGTGTCAGAACAGGTTGGTATGGATATTTTAACTTTCCTCTGCATTTTGAGAATTAATCTTTAAGATAAATTTTGCATGTACACTAAAGGGTCACTCTGTTGTATTCAAAATGACCTCTTCGATAGCTTTGTCACAAACACTAAGCCGGCTCCCTTCTCAATTTCTCAGAGGTATTTTGGTAAAACTAATGGAATGGGAGCCAGGAAGAGAGGAAATAAATGCTTTCAGTTGGTAAGATTGTCTTTATTGCCCTTTTGATTTATTCTCTACTTTTAATTTTAGTAAATTTTAGACACATAAATATCACATTTACCCAAAAAATGACTATTTGAATGTATGTAAATGTAATCTACACTGATATTTCTAGAGATAGTATTATATATTTCACAAAACTTATGATCTGTATGTTAGTGTGTTATATACATGATCTTGAACCAAGTGAAGGTTCATATTGTTTATTTTAGCAAGATGTCTTAGAAATATGTATGTACATATTTTGATTGTTGAAATGATACATTATCTCTTTGATTGCAGGAGTAATGCATTGCAGAATACCAATATCCCACATTCAGCATTTATTTCTCCAAAGATAGTAAATGGAAAAGATGTTGAGGAAGTAAGTTGTATAGAAACACAGGACAATCATAACTCAGAAGGAGAGGCAAGAAATTGTTGTGAGACATCTATCAGGCAGGACTCTGATTCATCAGTTTCAGACAAACAGCGGCAAACCATCATCATTGCTGACTCCCCAAGTCCTGCAGTGAGTGTGATCACTATTAGCAGTGACACTGATGAAGAGGAGACATCACAGAGACATTCTCTTAGAGAGTGAGTACCAAAAGCAGTTTCATGTGTTTATGCTGCATTCTTAAATAATAATGTTGACACCCTCTGGTGTAGCCAAAAAAAAAAACAAAAACAACTTTCCGTGACTTATTCCTTGTCTGTCAAAGTCCTTTGGAGTAAACTTTCTGAATGGTATTTAACTATGATTATTATAGCATTTTTCTTGTGTTTATAAGTTTTAGATTTTCGTCCATGTAGGTCACACTTAATTGTTTCATACCCTTAAATAAATTAATTTGGGGCTATTTGGGGAGTATCTTCTCATTTTTGACCCATGTTTTTTCCTTCCCTCTCTTACTAGATGTAAAGGTAGTCTAGATTGTGAAGCTTGCCAGAGCACTTTGAACATCGATCGGATGTGTTCATTAAGCAGTCCTGACAGTACTCTGAGCACCAGCTCCTCAGAGCAGTCCAGCCCATCCCCTTGCAAGAGACCGAACAGGTAAAGGAATTTCAATAGCAGTGTATAATAAATAAATATTTAGTCCATTGAAAAGTGTATGATTTTTGTCGTTGTTTAATAAGTACCTGCCAGTTTACCACAGTGGCTTCTGTCTTGAACATAATTTTTTAACTAGATCACTTTTTATAAACTCAGGCTTTAAATAATAATTTTCTTTATTGTTATAGAACAGATCTAAATGAAATATTAAAGTTCTAATAAATCATTTTTAAAGAATTATTTGTTTTTGAAAGGGTAAAAAAGCCACATTCTCAACTTCAGCTTCACAGCCTACTATTGTAACAAATTTGGAATAAGAACATATATTTTAGCAAAATAAAAAAAAAAAAAAAGTTTTGCATAATGAAGTGATGCCCCACTGTCAGTAGAATATCTGCTGCGATTTTTTTTTTTTTCCACACTGGTGATTGATTTGCATGATTTTGTCCATATTTCCATACCTACCCTTCCTTTTGGCCAGGGACATGCTTTGCCACTAGAGTAATGAGCTGCTCCTAACCTATATAATATACTAACACATTAAGAGATGAACTACAAAACTTTCAGTAAAATACATTTTATTTTAGCTTTTAGAATTTTTTTTTTTTTTTTTTTTTAGTGGAAACAAAGCTTGAATAAATTTTAGGTCTTAATTTTATACATTTGTCTTCTCTTTTTCCTTAGGAAATATGGTATTGAATACCTATAACCAAAGCTCTGTGGGAGATAGAAAGAAATTTTAACACATCTTCTTAGAAATTGCTTACAATGTGTTTTGGAAGTTGATATTATACACACACATACATAAATAGTCACATACATATGGAAATACATATATATGTAAATGTATGTCTAAGATATAAATAAAAATATGTAACTAAAAATATACATATAAAAAGAGGTGCTTCAAATTATTAAGTATGAAACGAGTGATTAAAACACACAATAAGTGCTGTAGAAACCCCAAGGAGAGATGTCATCGGGGCCCAAGAGGGTCAGGAGGAGAAGAGGAGTAATGGGACTCTGGGTGGGCCTTCAGAGAAGTAGGGAAGACCTTTCAGAGAACTGGTTGGTTAAAAGGGCCCAAATTACCACTAAAGGGATGTGTCCAAACTTTACAGTTTAATCTGAAATATGAAATCACACATGTATATGTTTATACATTTCATTTAAATTACCCAAACGAGTGCTGCTTTTGTAATGCCTTGATGAAATTATCTGTAATTTATAAAGTGGTATTTTTATGAACTTCTACTAAGGATCAAGTGGGAAAGGAAAATTTAGTGCCAAAAGGATATTCCTAAACAGGACAGAATTAAGGGTAGCAGTTGTAGCAGTCTGAAGAGAGAATAAATGTGAGAATCTAGAAAATCTGTGAAAAAAGTGTTATTGGACAAGGAAGAAGGCATAATTAGATATGAAATAACTGAATAAGACTGTCATCAATTCGCTGGAGCCTAGATATTATTTAACTTTAGATTTAATATTGAAAAATACAAGACTATTTTCTTATTGCAGTATGTCAGATGAAGAGCAGGAAAGTGGTTGTGATACCGTGGATGGCTCTCCAACATCAGACTCTTCGGGACGTGACAGTCCCTTTGCAGAGAACAGTTTTGTGGAGGACACTCACCAAAACACAGAACTGGTAACCTCTGCCAACACAGAAGCCAAACCAGCTGTCTGTACTGTTGTGGTGCCACCAATGGGACTAGAAAATGGATTAAATGCCGATGAGCATATGGCAAACACAGGTATACTGAGTCCTCCTTATTTCTCTGATTATCCCTTCAAAGGTCTTAATTTAGGAACATCAGAGATCAGCATTGCCTAAAGTCATCTCTGAATTTCCAACTCGATCCTGCCAAATCTATCTTCTTTTAAAGATTTCTATAAAAGAAATCTCTTTTTATATCATACAGTGCTTGGATACCATGAGATCTTTCTTTTCATTTAACTTTAAGGTTCTCAAATCACTGTTGTATAAAATACCTAAAGACTTTCCTAATTTTTATATGAGACGGAAAAAGCATCAACTATTTAATATTTTGTTCCTTGCCAGATTCTATATGCCAGCCATTAATAAAAGGACGATCTGCTCCTGGGAGATTAAACCAGCCTTCCACAGTGGGTAATCGTCAGCAAAAATTGACATCAGCATTCCAGCAACAGCATTTGAATTTCAGTCAGGTACGTTTGTGAATTTATAAGAGTCTTTAGGGTTCAAATTCATCAGGTTTTCACTTGGGGGAAAAATATTCTGAAACTGTATGCAATCTTAATCAATTTTATCCTTTTCATTATCCCAAGTGACTAAAGAGTAATTGCCTAATAATAGGATAATTAAACACATTATCTGTAGAACTTGAGTTCTTCAGAAAAATTAAGCTCTTAGATTTTCTTAATTATATTTTTAGTGTTTGTTTTCTTAGATCCTTTAAATCAGAGTGCACATTAATGAATCGATGGCTACAGTTTTTATGTGTTAGTAGTGGTGCTAGCGAGAGACGCCTCATTGAGTACTTTCCATCTGTTCAGCATTGTGCTCGGCAGTTGTTTCACTTGGGGAAAGAAAAGGTCATGGGTATTGGAGTCACACCCGGTTTTGCCAATAATGTGCATATTATCTTGGCCAGGTCTCTTCAGCATATCTGGACCACAGTTGATGAGAATAATGGCTTGTAGCATGGGGTTATTTTGGAATTAAATAATGTATATATAAAATGTTAGGCTTGCATATGACAAGTGCTCCACAAATGGAAGCTAGTAGTAGTGGTGGGGTAGTTAGTTATACTGCTAGCAGTGGTAGTGGCAATGTTAATATTATAATAATATGTAGTAATATTCAAATGTTAATACTAATATATAAAATCATTTTTCTCTTTAAACTTAATACAATCTAAGATTTGAGAGATCTTTGAGTTATCAGTCAGAGTTTATTGTGATTTTCCTTTCTTCCTTTCTTTTTAACTTATAAAGAATATATTTAGTACTTTTTGCTTGCTTGCTTGTTTTGGATAGGTTCATCACTTCGGATCTGGGCATCAAGAGTGGAATGGAAACTTCGGACATCGAAGACAGCAAGCTTATATCCCTACTAGTGTTACCAGTAATCCTTTCACTCTTTCTCATGGAAGTCCCAGTCACACAGCTGTGCATGCCCATCTGGCTGGAAGTACACACCTCGGAGGACAGCCTACTCTACTTCCATACCCATCATCAGCTACCCTCAGTAGTGCTGCACCAGTGGCCCACCTCTTAGCTTCTCCATGTACCTCAAGACCTATGTTACAGCATCCAACTTATAATATCTCCCATCCCAGTGGCATAGTTCACCAGGTCCCAGTGGGCATAAATCCCCGGCTGTTACCATCCCCAACCATTCATCAGACTCAGTACAAACCAATCTTCCCACCACATTCTTATATTGCAGCATCACCTGCGTATACTGGATTTCCATTAAGTCCAACAAAACTCAGCCAGTATCCATATATGTGAAAACTCAAAAAGAGTATATTGAGGAAGCTCAATGATAGAAGCATTTGATTAAAAATAAAAACATGGTATTTAATAAATATTAGCCATGGCACAAGAAAATTATTTTTGAATCATGTAGACTTGGGTGCAATTTAAACAACTTTGAGCTTTAAAAAAAAACTCACTTTTAATGTGTTTTGCACATTTGGTATAACGTCTTTGGTCATGTTATCTTCTTATGTAGTAACTCTAGACAGGTGACTTACGGGAGCAGAAGTCCAGTTTTGCTCCTGCTATTTTTTATAAAATTGCCTTCTAACTAGTGCAAGACACGTCCACATTTGGGAAGCCATTCTGTGTACAGACTTAGAGTAACAGATGCACATATGTCAGAATTACAGCATACAAGTGAATTGTATTATCTGTGTCTTAGTGTATAAATGTTGGGTCACTTACCTAAGAAATTGAGCTATTGTTCTTTACATTTGCATGTGTCTTTGCATGGGCAAAATGTTGCCTAGACTTTGCTCTTAAATGTTGTTCTTATAATCTCAGCTGCATTGTAAACCGTTCCCACACATAGTGCCTTAAATATTTGAGGTTGTTAATGTTATTACCTATATATAAATGTTGAGGACTGCAGCACTTAAAATTCAGACCTACTCTTTAGTTTTCTTTTGAGAGAGTAACGTTCATTTTTGGTTTTGTGTGGTATGATTTCAGGTCGTAGCTGTTTTTTCCTTACTAAGAGGGCAGCATGTTTGCTATAGCTGAATTCTGCTGTCAGATTTTTCAGAATGATCTAGCTTCAAGGAAAGCAAGCAGTTAGTAGTGCTTAAGAAAAATTGATTCAGTATCTAATGGATAGTTGATATCTGTCACAACACAGCATTTTATATACTGTTAAGTAAAACTGCAATACAATCTAAGTTTATTTTGGGAGTGTTTGCTGTATAATTGGATTTAATAAAATGTTTAGAGGTACAGTAGGCATGACTTTGAGTAGATAATGAAAGAAAATGCAAATTACTCATTGATTCATGATGTGGTTTCATCTTAGCTTGGGCAAACCATGCAGTATTTAATAAGTAGTAGCAGAAAATATTTACTATTGAAGCTTGAAAAGATGTGAGTTCTTTGTGTGCAATTTTTCATTTATGCATGTGAGAGGTGTTTTTTTTTTTTTTTTTTAAGTATTTTTACATTGTAGTACTTGTTTCGCTTGTTGGCGGTATTTGCTTATTTAATACATTCCGTCAGGGACAGAAATTACATGCTTTTCTTCCTAGGAAGTGTGTCTTGGGTTTTTTTCTTTCTTATTCTTATTCTTTTTTATTTTTATTTTTTTGATGGTGATGGTGATGGTGTTTAAATGAAGTTGCTTTTACAGCACCAAAGACTTAATCATCCATTTCCTATATAAAAGGTAGCTACTTTTTGCATAGACCTCAAGTATATTGTAGTGTAGAGGTGGACTTTAAGGAAAGGTATTAAACAGGCTGTGTTTTAGCTTATGGGCAAGTAATACATTGTATCATTTATCTTGAATGTATCATAGATAAGCTGCTATATAACGATTGCCACTTCAGATAGCTGTGAAATTAGGTGATTAACTAGTTGTTATTTAGCCTTCTAATTTCTGTATAAGTCTAATTACATGAAATAGAAGTTGGGGTTTTGATTTTTTACTTTGCTTTTCTGTTTGGAGTGTCATTGTAACTACTGTATTGTAAATGATGGAAAATAATTGCATATGTTATTTTGGGGTGTGTTAATTGCATCAGTATTTTATCTCTATTAATGTTTGTGCTCATCACTGCATATAAAAAACTTGGATGTATCAATGTAACTTAATTTTTTATTTTCATACTGGCATTGTAGACACTTGAGACAGCTGTATCTTGCAGGCTTGACTTAACTTTTTTTCCTTAAAAATCTGGAATATAATCTCACAGCATTTACTGGAATAAACAGTACAAAGCATTTGAGTGTAAAACTCGCCAAATGTTTTGGATTTATAGCATTTCTTTGATAAATGAATTGCATACCACTAGTACAGCTCTAGTACAGCATTGACAATAAGCTAATAATGGATAAACTTTTCTTTACTCCATTAATACAAGCAGTGTTTTATTTAATAATCATCAATGAAATAAATGTGCCTGAAGTTGATTTTAAAAATTACAGTATTAGATCATAAAATAAAAACCAGCAGTACATTTTTAGTCACACTGAAAATGAAGGACTTAATTTTCCCCACAAGTTTCAGTGTTTTTAGTAATCAATTCTATGCATTTTATATAAATAGAAATATATATATATTACACATAAAAAAGGAATAGCCTAAGATTAATTTAAAAGATTATTTACAGATGGCAAATTTATGGAGTCACTATTTAAGTAAACTTGCTGCCCTCCACAGCCTCCTAGTTTTATTTATATGGTTCAGCAGATTACTGGTATCTGCTCACTTCTTGGAAAAGAATCAATGCTGGCAGTGGATGTTTCAGAAACAAGTGCAAAGGACTGATTGATGTTTGTGCCACAACAGGTACAAAACTGGTGCAGTTTGCTTTTTGTTCAGGGCCATGTTTACTACTCTGAAATGTCCTATTTTCTGTATTTCAGCTCCAAGACTGAGATGCTGTTATTTAATGAACAGTAAATGGTAAACTTCGATGTTTTCTTAATATAATAGTCAGGTTTGATAAAGGCGTACCCCAGTTAAGTATGTTTCTCTTAACTGATTCTAATCATGGGCTTTTTATGTGGTTAAAAATAAAAAATTTCGAAAAAGTCTAAAGCATATGGACAAAAGAATCCAGACTTATACCCTCTTTAAAGCCATTTTTACCAGTTTTTTTGGTTTTAATGCTTTCTTAAATAAAACACTGCATGAATTTCAAGTTGCATATTTGCATACTATTTTATTTTTTGTTTGCATACTATTTTAATTTGCAAATTATTTTTTATCAAAAATCTTGATATTTAGTTTTCTTTTTTTCAGGGTGTTTAACTATATGTTACTGTAGTAGTAAAACCTTTTCATTTTTAAAATCTCTACTACTAATTTTAAACTTGGTTTGTATTAAGTAAAAGTTAAATCATACACTGCAAGGTGTAGGAGGATTTGTTTTAACGAACTCAATGATAGGTTTGATTACTAAGTTTGAACTGTTAACTGTTTAACAATTTTAGACTTGTGGCTTTCTTTCTTCGGTTTGTTTTTGCTTTTACTTCTATGCTACACTAGTTTGCCATGTAGCAATTGCACTGTGCAATATTACAATAAGGACTGGGAAAATTTTTATGGATGTAATGTCTATTACGGTTTGCGATAGTATTTCTCTCTAGTTCTCAGTGATTTAAATGTGACCAAGCCTTCTGTACTTTGTCACAAAAAGCGGGTTTTCCAGGTGACTATTTTGGTGAGTGTCAAAATAAGAATTTATGGTGTATTACTGTCGATTCACTTTGAATTAAAATATATATATTGCAGCAAACAGCTTGTTGACTTTGTTTCCACACCTGTCCTGCTTACAGGATAGGGAAGGAAAAGGTTGGTAGCATTGAGTACCTAACTTACGTCATCTCGTTTAATTCTCAAAACCATCTGTGAGATAGGTATCATTGTCTTCATTATATAAATGAGGAAATAGGCTCAAAATACCTAGGTAAGTTGCCCAAAGTTGCACTGCTAGTGAGGGGCGAATCTGGGATGTGAACCTGGCTATTTAACTGTAACCAATCTACTTTCCACCAGTTCTTTTAAACTGAAGTCAGAGGCAGTATGCGAGACGGACTGCAACCGGATAACCGTGGCCCATTTCATTTGAATATTATTGTCTTGAATATTTTTGAGGTAAACATTTCCGTTCAGTATGCATGGATGAACAATAGAGAATTCACATGAATTTTTAAGAGATAAAACATGAGACTTCAAAAGAATGTGGTTGTAATAGGCCAATTTAGGTTATGCCCTCAAAAAACCACCTCGTACTTAAACGGTCTGACTTTACAGGAGCATCGGTAGGAAAGTTTTGGGGGAGCACTCCAGAACACGCCAAGGAGAATATGTATTCTCAGGTTCTCTCAGTAAACTTTTAATTGAATTATAACATATACACTCTGTTATCTGGCTTCTTTCGTTTGACATTTTATTTGTAAGGTACATCCATGTTGTGTGTGGTTGTGGTTCATTTCTCTTCATTGTTTAATATTTCTTTGCATATATAATTATTTATCTGTTTTGTTGATAAACTTTTGAGTTGTTCCCACTTTTTGGCTATTATAAATATGAACATTTTTGTTCATATCTTGGTGAACACGTATGCATTTCTTTGCAGTATATATGCAAGTATAGAATTATTGGGTCATAGGGTATATACTTGTTTCACATTATTAGATAACTACAAATAGGATTCCAAAGTGATGAAAGAATTTACACTCGCTAGCAGTGTATGAGAGTTCCAGTTACCCTACATTCTCATACATATATTTTGTGTTTTATTTTAGTTATTCTTGTTGGGTGTGTTTTTCAAAATATTGTAAACATTTTCATTTAGCCCAAAGCATTGATCCTACATACAAATGAAATGCATATTTTGCAATTTACTTGAAAGTCAAATGGCTTCATAAGAAAACTAAGAAGTATTCACCTATTTAAATGGACTTAGGAATATAAAATATTATTTTTTCTAAAGAGATGAAAGAAACCTTTGAGCAACATATATAAGCCATTCAGCTAATACCTAGCACAGTGCCTGGCACATAGTGGGCATGTCACGAGTCATTCAATGATATTTATGAAGCATCTATCATGTTCCAAGCACTATATGCTGGGCATAATGGACATAACAGAAGGTTCTTTTGCTTTTATGGATCTTTCCTTGTAGAAAGGAAAGATTTAAAGTCAGTTCAATTAGGGTAAGTGGAATGAAAATAGAGGATACTGATTAAGTGACTGGAGAGGGCATGTCAGGGAATGGTGACATTTGAGTTGTGACAAAATGCTAGTCAGCTGCGTAAGGGAAAAGTATCTTTGCAGAGGGAGCAGCAAATTCAAAGGTCCTAACTCAGGAAGGGGCTTTTAACGTGGGCAAACAGGAAAGTGGTCTGTGAGGCCACAGAAGCGTGTGAGTGGGGAGCAGGAGTGGGAGCTAGAAGATATAATTCGAGGGGTGAGCATGCAGGCCTTTTGCCAAGAGAAGAATTCTGGATTTAATCCCATATATTATAGAAGCCAAGGGAGGATTTTCAAGAGGCAAACAGCTGACCTGGCTATCACAGAAAGCAATCAGAGAGCCAGAGGGAAGCTGGAAGACAGGTAGGAGGTTGTCGAAAGTAGTCCAGGTGAGAGATGATGGCTGCCAATTCTTTGTCAAGTCATTTATATTACAAATATTTTCTCCCAATTTGTGACTTGTCCTTTTATTTTCTTTACAGTATTTAAAAGAGTGAATTTTGAATTTTAATGGTCTAGTTTATCAGTATTTTCTTCTGTGGTTTGTGCTTTTGTGCCCTAAGAAATTTTTGCTTATCAGTTTCAAAGACTATTCTTTGCTAGTTTTATAGTTTTAGCTTTTATTAGGTCTGTGGTCCATTTCATGTTAATTTATATGTCCACTTTTATTTTTATGACATTTTATCTTATTGAGAACCTATACTTTCCCCTAATTAGAAGTATGATCATTTGAAATAGAAAAATAAGATGTTAATATTTCATATTTTTCCATCATAAAAATAATGGTTACGATATATTAGAGAAATGCAGAACAACAGAGTTTAAGAAACTCACAAAAATGTAAATGTTCAGGTAATTAGAATAATGTAAGCTATTTTAGATCCTAATATTTTCTACCTCAGTTTATAGCGTAAGCATTGCGCAAACTAGTACAAACTTCGGAAACATTTTGAATGCCAAAATGTGAAAGTTAGAGGTGATGTGCTTTATTCTAATCATTGCTTGTTTCCTTAGTGACTATGAAGAATTCAAATAACTCACTTTTTTCTTATCACATCAAATTTTTATACTTTGAATCAACTTTTTATTTTAAAGAATATAGGAAAAAGGTAGTACAACATATATATAATCTTCACCTAGATCACCAGTTAACATTTGCCACATTAACTTTATATTTACATGTAATTTTAAAAAGTGAACCATTTGTTGGATAATTGTGGCACTTGGTCCCTAAATACTTAAGCATATATCTGTAAGAATGACATCTGCAACTAACCACAAAACTTTGTAACACCTAGAGAAATGAAGAATTCTATAACATCTAATTTCCAGTTCATAGATTTTCCTGATTGTTTCAAGAATGTCTTATAGCCATTCTCCCCTCCCCCATCCTCACTCCAGAAACCAATCAAGATTCACCCATAGCATTTAATTATGTGACTCTTTGACTGCTTATTACCTGACATCATTTTTCTATAAAGAAGAATAAAGAAAGGCTTCTGGCTTTCTCCCAGTGCTCACTTGAGTGCATTCCATCCCTCTCATCCTCTGTCTCTCTCCTCTCTATGATGGATTTATGAATCTTGCTAATTCAATAAGTTAAAGTTACTAATTAACGACTCCCGAATCCTTTTGACATCACTACGTTAGTCTCTGAATGTTTCCTTGTTTTCTGGCCCAATAAGGTGTCTTTAGGCTCACCTTACGTTTTTCCTGTTTTGGATCTGGACTTGGCCATTTCTCCAAAAGCCCCAATTTCACAGGACCCAGTTTTAGTAATGTTTATGTCCAATACAAAAGTGATTCCTTTCTCTTTTGTAGTGCTGTCCAATTATGGTGTTATGGGTGTTGCTGACCAAGATTAATACCTACTCTGACTTTAGGTTTACTCCCTTATCCTCATTATTCAAGCTCATATCTGACTTCTCTTTTCTGCAGAGAGATGTCGTTTGCCCAGCAACTACTGCCCACGTCCTTTAACCATCTTGTGACTATTATTGATCTTGACTCCCTCTTAGCCTCACACATTGATTGCAGATGAACAGGGAGGAGGATGAGTGACTATTTAAGAGGGCATGCATGGAAGAAGAATTCATCTAATAAATGCTGTGTTTACTGCTGTTTCCCCACCGTTTAGCACTTGTGCCCAATGAATGTTGAATAAATGTGGACCCTAGGGTTTGAAGACATTTAGTAAATCTTGGAAATATTTTTAATAGATTTACTGTGATGATTAATGAACTGGGTGATGAGGTGAGAAGAAGACTATGCCACTGCATCACTATAGTCCCTGTTTCCTTTATCACTTTCATCATATTTCTAGTAATTACCTATCTGCTTTTCCCACTAACTAAACTCTGAATTCAAAGACCATTTTTATCTTGTATACTCCATATCTTTGGTACTTACTGTGTGCCTGACTATAGGAGGCACTTAAGCATTTGTTAAATAAATGAAAAATGTTGGAATGGAATTTGGGGAGCCCAAATTTTATTATCTGCTTTGCTTCTAATTAGGCGATATGATTTTGAGCAAGTTTGGGCTTCAGTTTACTCCTTGGTAAATGAGAAAGCTTAGGGTTGCAAACTCAAAAGTAGCAAGCGCTGCAGAGACTGTGTCAGTACGTGAAGGAGATTGAGTGGACACTGTGGCAAAGTGAAGGGTCAAGCCCTATCCCAAGGGAGCAGGAGATTCATGTGGGATGGCAGACCCAGTATGTACCAACTTACAGTTTTGTTTTGTTTTGAGAAAACAGAAATACGGATGTCAGAAAAATATTGGCAACTAATTAAAAGTTTAAAAACTTTTTTGTTTTATATATGGTATAGTCAAGTCATCTGCAGGCCAGGGTTAGTTTGTGGGTGCACAGTTTGCTGGAATATTCTTTGAGTTTCCTTTCAGTTTTGTCATCTGATAATTCCGTTCATTATAGCATTGCTATATGGTAGAATGGCCAGCAGAGGGAGAAAGAGTTCTCTAGTACTATTTTTTCTTTCAAATTCGGTCCCATAAGAACTTTAAAGAAAATAACAAAGTAGATATAGGGGCAGTGTAGGCTATGCCCCATAAACATTGGAAATATAATGGGAGAAGTTTCTAACTTTTGTAAATAGATTTTAAAAAAGCAAGAAAGTAAGTATTCCAAGCCTCTGAATCCTTAGAGTACCTGACTGGTTCGTTTCAAAGGAAGACATCCATTCATCCATCCATTCTTCCTCTGCCGTGTAGACCTGCCATGTGATCCAAAAGTGTGGATCATTTCCTCTCCTGCAAAGGAAACTTTGCTGTCTGATTAACAGACCAATCAATCACCAACAGTCTTTGAAAGAAGTGATGTGGTTGGTCCCTGATCACGAAGCACATTTATTATTTACATAGTGATTTATGGACTGAAGAGCAACAGTGAAGTTTGTACTTCATGTCATCACTCATGGTAAACACACTGTGGTAACCAAAATTTGAACCACGTTGTTGGTGGACTGGTGTTATTTAACTAAACTGTGGTAACTGAAATTTGTGCATATCAGAACCCTGTAAAGTGAGGGCTGCTTGTATTTATTACCTTTGTGTTTAACACAAATTTAATTGTAACTTTATGTAATTCAATTTTAAATAATCAGTGTGTTTAACAACTGGTTCACATAATTCCTGAAAATTTAATGATTGACTAATAAGCTGATACGAGCCAGATCAAGCAAATCATTACAAAACCCGATAAAGCATTTAGTACTTCCACTTTCCTCATTTATGTGAACAGCAGAGGAGCTGTGACTTGTTTAAGTTCACAGGGAAAATGGTGTACCCAGAACCGTCATTCCTAGGCTGATATCCTTTTACACTCTCTTGATAACTCGCATTCAAATAAACTCAAGGGTTACTATAAGCCAACAACCTCATTCTATATCTTGGTATCCTTTTAGAGAATGTATTAGAAAATTTGGTAGCTTTTAAAAATGCAACATTTATTTTAGCTCTTCCATTTCCTTCTTAGCCTGTTTCTATCATTAATATCCCTAAGAATCTATAAGTCACCTTTTGCTAGGTTATATTGCAGTAATAAATATCCCATCCCACCCTCCCCAACCCCCGCCACATCTCAGTAGCTAAAACATTACAGCCTTATTTCTTGTTATTTGTTGGTCCCGGGTTGGTGGCAGCTCTGCTTCTGGCTACAGGCCATGTGTAGTCCATGGATTCTCTTCATTTTTGTATCTGGACTGAAGGAGTAATAAATATCGAATATGTCTCCTAATAGAGGAGGGAAAAGATGCAGAGTTGGTCCTTGCAATGATTCCTAAGGCTTATGAATGGAACTGGCCACACTGTTACTACTATCACTTTCCATTAGACAAAAAAAGTCACATGGCCAAAACTAGTATCCATGGGGTAGGGAAAATAATCAGGACAGGAAGACATTGCAAGTCAGGCAGTGATGGGTGGGGAAGTATAATCTTACATAAGAGTGAAGGACTTTTGTTTTTCCTTGTGAGGAGACAGGAATAGCTTCTCAAAAACCACCAAAACTTAGGGGTTTGATTCTTTAAAAATTCATTTATTGAGATAAGATATAAGCCTTATGTTCAATGACAATGTCTCGTTACTCCATGTGGTCTATTAATCAGGATCAGCATCACTTAGGAACTTCTTAGAAATGCCGACTCTGAGATGACCTCAGACCTACTTAATTAGAACCTTCATTTTTAAAAGTTCTACAAATTCATGTACACATTAAAATCTGTGAAACTCAGACTAATGGACATCTCTACCTGAAAGCCCTTTCTAGTTCTTGTTTTCCTCCAAACCTCCTTTTTCTGTATTTCCAGATCTCAGATAACGGCATGTTCATTCACCCCAATCCAAAAGCTGAACGTCGTCCCCAATTTCTCCTATTATTAGTTACCCCTTTCAGATCCACATTAATATTGTTCCTTTCTCTTCCTTGCTATCATCCCTGCACTGCCTAAGAACTTATCAAAACCGATGCTGTGAGCTGATTTCCTTGCTACCCCTCCACCCACCTCTCCCAACTCCAACCTTCTCCTTATTACTTGCCATGTGGTCTTATTAAAATTCACTTCTGATTAAGCGAGCAGCAGTGGACATGACAAGATGCCTGGGGCAAGAGAGAGTCTAAGTAAACATGCATCTAAGTGGAAGCAGAATTCTACCTATGAAGTTCAGTCTCAGCTCAAGTCTTTAACCAGTTTCTCCAAAAGCACCTTATGTAGAAATCAATTATGGGGTTACCATTGGATGCTAGATGGCTTGGCTTTAAAATCTTGACTATGTCCAAATCTTTGGGATAATGTCCAAATCTCTTAGGTAGATGTTAAATTCTCTATGATATGTCCCATGTCCGCATTACCAAGAGAATCTCTCATTGCTTTCCTCCTCATACTAAAAAGTCATATCAGCTACTTTGTCTTGTTGAAAGTATCTATTGATTTATAATTCCATACCTCAGTATGGTTCCAATGCTCTCCCTCTCTTGCCCCCATCTTGTCTGCTTATTATGTCCCAGCTCAAGTGTCACCTCTATCAGCCTTTCCTGACCCAGAAGAGACTTAATATCTCTTTCCTTATGTCATTTTTAACTCATGGCATAAATAAATGTTTTATAATTTTATTTTTCCATTACTATATCTGGAGACCCTTGATGGCAATGGATTTTGTCTTACACATCCGTAGAGCCCCAGTAAGCACAGTGTTGGGCACATAATAGGTGTTCAGTAAAGGTTTATTGATGAAAGTAAGAGTAAAGATGAAAATCATGGCTTAAATCAGACATTGTGAAGAAATGCTAGGAAAGATTAATATACAAAAAAAAATGTCTACTGTCAGGCACATAACAGGTACTTAAGCAAGGAAGATGCTATTATTATTGTGCATAGTGCCTCTAAATGGGTGATGGTTTCATCTGGTCAGAAGATGCATTTGATTGGACTAATAAAAGTGTTTTTGGTAAATGAAAAGGGGCATTGGTTGGTTGGGAGATTGGCATTTATTGTTAGTAGGCTAATACCCTTGAAAGAATATGCGTTGTTTATATTACACTTACAGAGCTTTCAAAATTGATAGAACTTTATAATGAAAATTTAAATATGAATATCCTTTCCTTTATGTGCTTAAGAAGACTATATACCATCCAAGATTTATTGAACACTTTGGCTTTATTGAGTTATAATTTACATAACATAAAATTCACTAGCTTTAAGTATACAATGCAATGAATTTTAGCATATTTACAAAGTTATGTATCCATCACCACAGTCTAACTTCAGAACATTTCTGTTACCCTAAAAAAAACTGCCCACTTACAGTCAGTCACTCCCCATTTTCCCTCCCGCAGCCAAGGGCAACCACTAATGCTACTTTCTACCTCTTTGAGTTTGCCTTTTCTAGACATTTCATATAAATGGAATAATAATATTTGGCCTTTTATGACTGGCTCCTTTCATTTAGCATAATATTTTCAAGGTTCATCCATGTTGCAGCATGTTTCAGAACTCTTTTCCCTTTTATTGGTGAATAGTAAAATGTAGCACATTTTGTTTATCCATCCAACAGCTGATGGGCATTTGGGTTTCACTTTTTGGCTAATGTGAATAACGCTGCTACCTATAAATAAGTATATGCAAGTATATTGTTAGTATATATCTCTGGGTTTCTGAAAGAGGAATACTGAGGTTCTGAGATTTAAAAAGATGTTTCCTTAAGGTGATAGAGTTAGGACTGAAACTCAGGTTGTAAATCACTGAGATTTTAATGGCTAATCCTAGTTCCCACCCTGCGGGGCCTGAGAAAGGGTTTAACAACAGCTAAGCTGGAACTTGAAGGCAAAGAGGTGTAGTAAAAATAAGCTAGTATGCTGCCAAAGCCTGGACCATATTTCCGATCCGCAATTAGATAAGCCCCAGAAGCAATAGAAATAGTAACAAGACAAATTAGCCCTTGGTGATTTAAAAAATCGCCTCCTCCCACTAGAGGATTTGGAGAATAATTGCCAGAACCTGGGGAACTGAAATGTCATCAGCAAAAGACAAGTTCAAACCAACAAACAATGAATAGCTAGGCTGCTATCCCAGCCACAGCAAAAACTGAGATCAGCCTCTCCCACTTGGACACTCAGGGCTGGTCCTAGTGGATGCTAGTGCCACCTTACTGGGCCTTGGAGTGAGTTTGGGAAACTTCTTTTAGGAAAATAGGTTGAGAGATGAAGGAAAGAGGAAACCAAGGTGACCCAGTATTCTGCAACAGCCTTTTGTTGGTCTCCTCTCTCTAGTCTCATCCCTCTTCTAGTCCATTCTATGAGGTAGCCAGCGTGATCTTCCCGAAATATACATTCGATGGCGCCACTCACCCTGCTTTGAAACTCTCCCATAGCTCCCTACTGCCCCCTGGCATTGTTAATTCAACTTTATCTCCTTGCCCTCCAGGGCAGTTAGTTCTATCTGCTGGGCGCTCACATGGCTCCATTAAGCATTCTTCTCAGAGTCCAGACAGTGAGATGCAGTAAATATTCCATCCTATGTAACACTGGAAAGTGTTTTCTGAAGGGCATGGAAAGCAAGGAAATCATGTTTAGTTTTATTTTAAATTTCCGCCTTTTATTTATTTATTTATTCATTCATTCATTTATCTATCTATCTATCTATCTATCTATCTATCTATTTATTTATTTATCGACTCTAAGATGTCTGAAATATATACCATGACACTTTAGGGGCCACCGCGGTTTATAAAGATACATTTTAATTCCTCCGCACGGCGTACGACCCTTGCTTGCCTCTCCAGCTCCTCTCTCAGCTACGTGTGCCCACAGCACCCGCCACCATATCTCCAACAGCACTTGCCAGGCGTGGCATAATTGTGTGTTTACTCTCCTCCGTCACATGACTCTAAGTGCTGAACTCAGTGAGGGTAGGAGCAGGGCCTTGTGCATTGTAGAAACCCCAGGACCTAGCACCGTTCCGAAACACAAAAGACCTTCAGTGTAGATTTGGGCTTTGTAGAGCAAGGAGGGGCGTTACAGGGATTAGGATTCTCTTGCTTATTGCAAAATGAATGAAAGAGAGGCCCGGGTATTTCCCCACTAAAGCAATGTCAGAAATTTCAGTTCAGGACCTAAAACTATTGCCCTGAGATTGATCTTTCCCTACTAAGCACTTTTGTGCTTTGCACGAAAGACACTTTTTTTTTTTTTTTTTACTTTTACCAGCATTTATTTGATGCTGAATGTACTTCCAGTACACAAATTTTTGTTTCTTCAGTTTCTCTTGGGATGTTTTTTTTCTTCTGTGCAACATCCTCTCCTGGTTTAGGAACAATCTGCTCTTGTTCAGTGAGGATCATCTCTGTGTGGCAGGGAGAGATTGCGACCGGGTTCATCCGCCCATGAGCTCTGTCAGTTCTGTGCTGCATGTTGGGAGTTTTGTTCACCCGGATGTGCTCAGTGACCAGAGTGTCTACATCTAAATCCTTAAGTCCACCGCTACTCTGTGCATTTTTAAGCATGTGCAGCATAGATTCAGCACTCTTTTTGGCCCCTGGTCCTGCATCTAGCCCCATTGTCTGGCCTGGGCACACCTACCAACATATTGCTTCTGTAAAGTGACATCCTTCAGATAGTTGGCGGCTTTTCGGATATGCATACCCTTGATGGTCTGGGAGTTTCACGCGTGCTCTTAAAGTGAACGTGAAGATTTGAACCTCCTGATTTGCATGATTTTGGGGGGTTTTCTGGACCAAGTGAATCGTGAACCATTTTCAGGTCTCCTTATGGGAAGAAGCTGCTTATGGGAAGAAGTAACACTGACTTTTAAAGCTATACTCATAAATTCACACTTAAGGAAAGTCTCGAAACTATAGTTTTATTAGACTAATACTAACAAAAGTGTTTATGGTTTAAAAAGGTGGCAACTGTCACAATTTATAAGATTGATTGAGTGCTTACTGTATATCAAGTATACTTCTAAAAGCTTGACATGTATCATCCCAGTCCTTAAAACAACCCAGTGAGGTAGGTACTCTTATCATTTCGTGTTATAGATGAGAGATAGAGAGAACTGATTTTCCCAAAGTTATATGGCCAGCAAATGGGAGAGCCTGAATTTAAATCTAAGTAATCAAGTTTCAGAGTCTGTGCACAGACTCATCAATCAGGGACTGAAATCTCATCAGGCTTCCTGCTCTGACAGAAAAATTTTTTGCAGTTGTTCCTATTGGATGAGAATAAGGCACAAACTCAGTCTCTCCACATCTGCCTCCAACTTAGGTCTCCTGCCTTGAAGCAGAATCTCCCCAAGTTCGTGCTGTGCCACTCTCATCAGGTACCTTACCCATCCTCGCAAAATGCTGCAAACTTCCACGCCTTTCTGCCTTGCCATTTGCTGTGCCTAGCAAACCAATGTCATGTGACCTTTCACCTCGCTTCCTTCTCCAGTCTGAAATAGCCGCCTCTCACTCACATTTCCACGATGATGGGCCATCTGCACATGCCTCTAATGAATACTCACCATGTTGTCACTCTTAGTTGCCACCGTATGTGTCTGCTCCCCTCACTTGACTGTGGGCTTCTTGAGGAAAGGGCTTGTGTTTGGGCTTGAGGCCAGAAAAATTAAATGAAATACCAGTTTAATGACCAAAATCACTGAAAAGCAATTTATATCGTGTCTAAGTCTGGCAAATAACATTGAAGGGAAGATTCCATTTGCCATACAGCGGAAACCTTTTAAAGATACTCGTTTGCTATGTCTCAGCTCCATGGTAGTTGCCCTGAAAATCTTTCTCCATTCTAAATGCTCATGGAGAACCCAGCGGTAGTGGAATCTCATCTTCCTTTCTTCGCAGCCCTTTCCCCTTCTGGATCTTTCTATCTCATAGGTCAGCAACGTTCTGTCCTTGCCACATGATTCCGGCTAGCCTCTCCAGTTTCTTGTTTTGGGCTCACCTCTCCATCCTATCGACAACACATGGTCTAAGTACAGGAAAGAATGGGTGCAGGGTGGAGTGGGGGGAGGTTATGACTACGAAAGGGTTTATATTTCCTCTGATCACACCCATCTTGGTGTTGTCAGCTGCTAACTCAGAGCCTGGCACATGATTGGTGCTCCTGAGAGTGTCTTTTCTTTCCCTCTCCCTCCTCCTCCTTTTGAGGAAAAGCCCAAATATGTCCAAAGCCTTCCCTAAGTGGGTCCCAACGTTCTGTCTCCTTTTTACCTTTTACTTCTCCCTAACAGAGTTCAAGGCTTCAAACAAGCAGCCATAGGGCTCCAAGCATGCATTTCACCGTCTCCCTTCCCGGCTTTGCTCAGCGCTCTTCTCTCTCACGGCTCCCTGCTCCTCAAGTAAACTGCTCCAGACCTTGCCTTTCTTTCAGTTCCACTTTGCCTGGACAGCCTGCCACCATCATCCCCACCTCCCTGTCCCTGGGATCACCACTGGCTGCCAGGACCAGTCCTCTTGTCTTGTGATGTTGCCTGAATCATGGCCATGGGCCGACTTTCTCATCAGTGTCTCAAACTGACTTTTCGAGTTGTTTTATTACCCCGTCTAGACTACAAGTTTCTTATAAACAGCAGAATTAATTCGATTGAACTGCAACTTTAAATAATAATAACTCTAACGAGGCACTACTATAGTTCAAGTTGTAGACATATCTGACTTCTGAAAAGTTATGTGAAAAATGTGTGTTAGATGAAATGTGGTGTTACTTCTACCCCACATTGCTGTGCCTGAACAAAACAAGCAAACCCCGCCCTTGGGGTTTGCCCCTGCCGGTCCCCTTAACCGGAAAGCCTCTCCCGGGAAGCCTGGTCCCCAACCCCCTCCCGGCCTTGCCCAAAAGGCAACCTCCTGGGGAAGCCCTCCCTTAACCCAATGAAAAATGCAAAAACCCCACCAAGAATTCCAATTTTTTTACACTGATTTTTCTCCATAGAATTTATCATTAGCTGGCATATCTATTATCTGTTTATTGCCAGTGTTACTTCCACTAGAACGTCAGCTCTAGGAGGGCAGGGGTTTTGTTTATGGCTGTTGTCTTTAGTGTCTAGAACAGGGCCTGACACATAATAGGTAGTCAATGATATTGTTGAATAAGAGTTTAAGTTTCATCAGGTTGGATGTGTGTTTTTGCTTACCACTTATAACCCCAGTGCCCAGCATAGTAGTTGGCAAACTCAATATTTATCCACTGAGGGATAGATGAAGCTCCCATGAACTAGATGACTTGCTTAATACCATCTAGCCTGGCGAGGGAAGAGTAAGGAAGCCATTTGGCTGACTCAGGGGTCTTTTGTCCCACTGGGTAGTGACTGCTTAATTCTTTTTGAGAGAGGGACTTTTATGGGAAGATATTCTTCTGGTTTCCCCAGTGCCTGATGCAGCGCTTTCCACATAGTGTGGTTGCAATAAATATTTACATAACGTTTTTTAATCTAGGGTGTTACCGTAAAATGCTGTAGCCCACAGCCGCTTCGTTTCTTCAGGGGCTAATTTGGGCGTGCCAGTGTCTGTCCGCTGGCCCTTCAGAGAAGTAAGGAACAAACAGCACAAAGTCCGCTCTGCCCATCTGCAAAGGGCTTTTTCAAGTCCAGGCTGAGGCGCTTTCTGGCCTCTTAAGCACGTTGACCATGACCATTTACACCCCCGCCCCAACCTTTTTGGGGCCCAACGACCTAGAGGACGATCTCCCCTCCTCTAGATGGGGGACTGGCAGGGAAATGGGG
>NW_011888812.1:167889-172363 GCF_000151845.1 Pteropus vampyrus
GGGCCGCCGCGTCCCAGGAAGCGCCGCCGCTGTTGCCGCCGCTGCTGCTGGGACTCCTGCTGCTGGCCGCCCTGCCTGGGCGCTGCCTGGCCGACCCGGGTAAGCACTTGGCGGCCGCCGTGCGCTCGCGGAGGTTTCTGGAGGAGCAGGGCCGCCCGTCGGGGCCGGCACCTGGCGGGGTGGCGGTGGAGGGAGAGGTCTTTGCATCGCCGGCGCTAGGATTTTCTCCGCCCTTTGCTGCTGCAACAGCAGGCGAACTGTTGGAAATCGGTCTCCCGGGAAGGCAGCACTGGGCGGGGAAGTAAAAAGGTGCTTTCGCATCTTCTTTCTGGACAAGTTGCAGATGTTTCCTAGTGGTCCCCGCAGGCACGCTTCGTTTAGATAAAGACATGATGTGTTTAGGACACCTTAAAAGGGATATGTTTTAGTAGGACACATTTCAGGGTGGGGACGTCCACTATGTTTTGGGCTCCCCGTTGGGTGTCTACTTTAGCTGCACGAAATGGCCTGAATTTTAGGCAGTTGACCACTGGGCTCCCTGTCTTCCCAAATAGCGTTTTCTCCTCTGTGTCGAGAGGAGACTCCTTTTGGGGGGAAAAGGGGACAGAGGTACCTAATTGCTTGCATCAAAGCAAATTGATCAATTGCTTGCATCTTGCAAAGGGATTCAAGCACTGATCAAGTATATAAACCTGTTTGCAGGTGAGTTAAAAATAGTCATGCTTGGCTTTTACATTCTTTTACAAGAATCCTCAGGAAATATGTTTTGGTAATCCCTTGGACGATTTTGAGAAATCTGTTATAACTATTTGGGGGAGATTATTTTCCTAATGTGTTTCAAAACTTACACTGTGCAGTCAGCAATTGTCTTTGAAATAAGAATGATTACTATGGCACTTGTAAAGGGCAGGCTTTTGTTTGTGATGAAATTCTGGGCTCTTGGTATATTTCATTTATCAAGGAATAAAACTCTTACTTCAGCTAATATGATCCTGTAGTTTTGCGTTTCATAGCAAGGACTAATGAGGACTACTTTTTTCCCAGTGTGCCCCTTTCCCCAAATTAGATTAAATTTCCTAATTATGAAGGCGCTCACACTGTTTTAAATAAGAGAGTTTCAGGTTAAAAATATTTCCTTTCCTCAGCAGCTTAATACAAAGCCCATTTTCCTTTAATTTACTTAAAGGGTCACTGATATGAGGTGTCTGTGTGTACAAGTGACTATCCAGGAATTTTCTATTGTGATTATAGTGGTTATAAAGTTTGGTAATATTTGGCCGTGTGCCTGAGACCCAAGAAAAGCCTCTGAAGAATTTTAACCCTTGGTTTTTATGCTTCTACCAGTTTTCCTTGATGAGTATTGGATATCATGATTAAAAAGGTAAGTCCTGAGTCAGACACATGTAAACACACCTTAGTATTTACTGGCTCAGAAAGACACTTTGAGTTTTTATTTATAATGAATCAGACCCTTGATCGTTTTGTAAACTGTTTATGAGACATTAAATTTTGGGTGTTGTTCATTTGAGTGCAGATACCAAAAACTGTCCAAGCATCTGTAATATGTGAAATTTGGATGTATGTAGTGTTCCTATTCAGCCCGATGTCAGATGATTTCCTCTCATTGGTTTTGAATTTCTGATGTCCCTTCCAGCCTCTGTGTATTGATCTTCTGAACCACTGTGACTTTACTTGGCTCTTCTTTGAGACCGACAGAGCCTGACTTAGGGGACTTCTGATCTATATCTTTCGGGTTTTGCCCAGGTATTCCTTTTCTTTTTTTCTCTTAGCATGATGATAATGGGGAATCACTAGGAAAGATACTTTGATTAAAATGGTGGTAAAAATTATTAAAGTTGATGTTGTTTCCCAGAGTCCTGTGTCTCCCCCTCTCATTGGTGTGACTTGTTGCTTCCTCTGTGCTTTTTGGGTGCTCTTTGTGCTGTAACCCTTGATGAACAATTTCTGGTGGTCCAGCTCACCTGTCGATCCAAAGTCTACCTCTGGACTCCATGGTTTCCTGTGTGTTTGCCGCTGATTCAGTTTTCATGACTTGTTTCTCTCTCAATGGAAGAGTTAATCACTGGGCTCCCTGTCTTGCCTCCTACCTGCTTTCATTTGTTCTCTGATTTCCACTTGAGGCAGCTTCACCACAGGATGGGTGAGTCCTGGACCTAATGCAGGGCGTCCCAAGGGGTTTGTGTGAGGGAGCAGTGTCAGGAGGGAGGCAGGAGAATGGATAATGCTTTTCTGGGACCTTTGGCTTTCAACAGACAACCTAGCTTTGAAATTTTCCTGAGAAGTGGCTGCAATTTGGTGCTGCCACTCACTGCAGAATGTGACGGATGCATGAAAAGCCAAACTCATGCTGTCAAGATCCTGCTACAGGTGCTAGCTGGCTCCAGTCTTGTCATTTGCATCATTGCCAGTACTTGTTTTCTAAGCAAGGCTTAAACGTTGGCCTTGGTTGAAAAATAGGTAAAAATGTATTTGTTTCTAAAAAATGCTGTAGCTGTTGTTCAGAACCTTCGTGTCCTGGAGCCCCTACAGTATGTTCCCAGCCCACCTGCACACCCTCCACCCCAGGTTCCTTTTCTTTAACATTCCTGAGGAATCGGGGTTCCTTCTCTTTCTCACATTAGGGAAAGCCTGCTGCCTTGAGTATCTTCCCTCAGACCTCCTCTCTTACCTTCCATCTCCACAAAAACCTTGCTTCCAGACAATAACTTCTGTTTTGGATGTGGGAGATTGGTGTGGGAAAGATGGTTCTTTATAGCAGCGAGCTCTGACACCCTCTAATTGTCTTCTGCCCTCTGGGGCTCCAGGCAGAATGGTAAATTTCCCGCTCTTCCTAACTACGGACCATCCATTCGGTTCACGTCAGGAAACATTTACAGTCTGCCCATAGGTACAGGTACAGAACTCATTCCTTTTTGTGGCCTTGCCTTTCTGGGCCTCAGTTCTCTGATCTATAAAATGAGGATAATAATAGCTCCAATCTAATTGGATCGTTGTGAGGATTAAATGAGTTAATACATCTAAAGTACTTGGTACATATTAACTGCATTCTCGGTACATAGTCAATAAATTCTAGTTGTTCTATGAAATGGCAGAAATTGACTGAACATTTACTGTGTCCATGTGCCATGCTGGGACAGGGATACGGAGGTGAATGAGGGTAAGGCAGTTTGTAGAAGCCCCTCATGAAAATGGTGGTACTTGCCCTTGAACTCTGATATGTGCGATCAGAGCTAATAAAAGGAGAGAACAGTTAATTCTCGAAGAGAGGGGGGCTTTCAAGAATGAGTAGGTGTTGGCCGAGTTGATGGTAACATTTCAGGCAGAAGAAAAAAAGTAAAAAGTTCTTTGTGGCCAGAGCACAGGATGCTAAAGGAAGGAGCACCCTGAACTCTCACTGTCCTGGGGCTCCCCCAGACCCTCCCCACAGAGTACTCTACCCTCTTGTCTCTCCCCTGAAGGGTCCTCTGCTTCTCCTCCTGAGTCATAAGGTCCTGATTTATCCTTGTTTCCCTCTTGCCTGTTACAATGCCCAGCATAGGGTAGGCGTTTATTAAATTTTCAGCCTTCTTTCACTCCTACTTCCTTAGTTAGGCTGACTCTGTTAGATGGTAGAATAATTATCTCATTCAAATAATCTACAGTAAATTGTGAATGACTGCTTTATGTGGGGAATATATTTGCATTTTGAAAGAAGGATTTGCTGATACTAGTGAATCTTTAACTTAGCACAATATATAGGGTAGATAACCTTGACCTAAGATGTCTTTCTTGCCTTTCTCCAACCTTGTACGCATCATCAACTTATAGTCCCATTTGATACAGGTGCATAGTACATTTGTTCACTCATTCGTTCAATATATCTTGAGTGCCTCAGCTTTCTGATGTTACATAATAAATGAAAACAAGCCTCCATTACCATGGGACTTAGGAGCTAGCCCAGTGCTTTCCAAACTTTACTGTACATGTGAACCACTTGAAGATCCTGTTAACATGCAAATGCTGATTCAGTAGGTCTGGGAAAAGCTTGGGGTTCTGCATTTCTAACAAGCTGATGCTGATGCTGTTGGTTCATTGACCCCACTTTGAGTAGCAAGTGACAATAAATAAATGTAGGTTGGATGGTGATAATAAAATTATCTTACTTCAGTGGGTTCAAGAGAGAAAGGAAGAAGAGAAATCAGACAGTAAAAAATCAACTCTTGTAAAGTCTTTTCTATAAAGGAAAGAAGAGTAATAGGATAGGTGGGTCAAAAGAGGGTTAAGATGGGATATAATTACTTTATGTTTGTACTTTCTCTCTTTTTTTTTGACATTAAAGATGTACATCAAGATTGTTTGATTTGGTGGGTTTTTTTTTTCCCCCAAATATAGACAATCCAATAAAATACATTTGGACTTTTTACCCTCAATATTAATTATTAATGTTTTAAGTTATTTGCAAGATGTCCCAACA
>NW_011888812.1:172516-190446 GCF_000151845.1 Pteropus vampyrus
TCTCTTTCTTTCTTTCTTTTTCTTTCTCTCTTTTTTTTTTTTAAAAAAAACAAACAAACAAACAACAACTCTACTCTTCTCTAGACAAAAATGAATAGTTGGAATGACCCTAAAACATTTTCGTTGCTTGACAACATATTACCAGGGATTTCTAAACACACAGAAGGACACATTATTCTAGATCACGGGATGGCTGCCTTGGTTGGCAACTGTCTTTGGGGACTCCGGGACCAAAGGAGCAGTTAGCAATCTGGGTGTTGTAAATGTCAGTTACTGTAGCTGGTGGGAAAGTGGCAAAGGAGTCATATTTATTTGGCAGTGTTTATCAGGCACCTGGCACATGCCAACCAAACTCTTCCCTAGATACTGGATGTTTAGTGGAGAACAAGTCCACTGCATGAAGCAGCATGTAGCGCAGGACACGAAACCCTTACGCAGTGGGTAGAACGGCAGGGTGGTCCAGTACCTCTGTGAATTAGGTCAGGTGGAGGATGTGGCAAGACAGAAAGTACCTGCCTCGTCCAAAGAGGCAGTCACCACTCAGCTGCAGCCTGCGAGGGAGTGAAGCTCAGGGTACCAATAATACTGTAATAAGTATGTATGGTGCCAGGTGGGTACTAGACTTGTTGGGGGATCACTTCATAAATTATATAAATGTCTAACCACTATTCCATAGACCTGAAACTTACCTAAAATAATATCGAATGTCAACTGGAATTGAGAAAAAAAGAAAAGACAGGGGTCTTTATTTAAAATCTTGTTTTCAAATGTCACCAACCAATTCAGATTTTTGAAAGGTCACGCTTTACAGAGAGAACACACCCATGAACCACCAACTTTTTTCTTTTTTAAAGTGAAGTTTATCAAAGTGTAATTTACATACAGTGAAATTCACGCTTTTTAGGTGTACTGCATGATGAGTTTTGACAGAAGGGTAAGTCATGGATCTACTACCACAATCCAGATGTAGAACATTTCTGTCACCTCCTGCCCCTTTGCAATCATTCTGCTCGCCCACATACCCACTCCCTGACAAGCACCAGTCTATTCTCTGTCCCTATAATTTTGCCTTTAACCAAGGATCATATAAATGGAAGCATATAGTGTGTGACATTTTGTGTCCACCTTTTTTTGTTTAGCATAATGCTCTTGAGAATTATACATTTTATTGCACATATTTATCTCTAAGTCTGTCCTTTTTATTGCATTGTATTCATTACAACACAGTTTGCTTATTCATTCACTACCAGTTGATAGACATTTGAGTTGTTTTCAGTGTTAGCATAAAAGTCTTTGTGTGGGGTTGTTTTCATTGTTTTGGGTAAATACCAAGGAGTGGGAATGCTGAATCATATGTTAGGTATGTCTTTCACCTTTTAAAAACTACCAATTTTTTTTTTCCAAGGTGACAATTTTGCATTCCCATTAGCAATATGTCCTAGTTGCTCCTGTGTATCCCACTGGCACTTGGTTTTGTCAATTTTTCAAAAAATTGGTTTCAGGTATGCCAATAATTTTTAGTGATGTCTTGTAATTTTAATTTGCATTTCTTTAATTACTAATGATGTTATTGTTGCATCTTTTCATCTTCTTGTTTGCCATCTATAGCTGTACTTTGACATGTCTGTTAAAATCTTTTGCCCATTTAAAAAACTGGATGGTTTGTTTTCTTATTAGTGAGTTTTGAGCTTTTAAAAATATATATATTCTGGATAAAGTCCTTTATCAGATATGCTTTTTTGCAGATATTTTTCTCCTAGTCTGTGGCTTGTCTTTTAATTTTATTAACAGTGTTTTCCAAAGAATAGAAGTTTTAAATTTTAACTCTAGTTTATCAGCTTTTAAATATAAGGTTTGTGTTTTTTGCATCCTACAATAGATATATTCACCTATCCCAAGGTCACAAACATCTATGATTCCTTCTAGAAGTTTTATAGTTTTATTTTTACTTTTAGGCCTGTGGTCCATTTAATGTTAGTTTTTGTATATGGTACAGGGTAAGAGTTGAGGTTAGTGTTGTTTGCATGTGGATGTTTAATTGTTCCAGCATAATTTATTGAAAAGACTATCCTTGCTCCATTGAAGTGGTACCAAATACGTGTGAGTTTATTTCTGGACTCGTCTATTTCACTGATCTATACTTCTTTCCTTATGCCAGTGCAGCACTGCGCTGATATCTCTAGCTCAGTTTCTTATCCTTGGCACTGTTGACCTTTGGGGCTGGATAATTCTTTGTTGTTGCGGACTTTCCTGTGCATGGTAGGATGTTTAGCAGCATTTCTGGCCTCTGCCCAGTGGATGCTAGTAGCTACACCCCTCCCCAGCTGAGACAACCAAAATGTCTCTAGACCTTTCTAAAAGTCCCCTTGGGGATAAAATTGCCCCAGTTGATTTCCACTGGTCTAGCTTTATAGTAAGTCTTGAAATCAGGTAGTGTGAATCTTTTTTTTTTTTCTTTTTCAAAATCTTTTTGGATATTCTAGGTGTTATGCTTTTCCATATAGATCTTAGTATCTTGTCAATCTCTATAAAAAAAACTTGCTGGAATTTTGTTTAGGATTTCATTGAATCTAGATCAATTGGAGAAGATTGATATCTTTACAATATTGAATTTTTTTGATCCATGAACATATCTTTCTCCATTTATTTAGGTATTATTTCCTTTCTTTCATCAATATTTTATAGTTTTTAGCATATGAATTTTATATACATGTATTTCATGTTTTTCAATGCTTTGGTAAATACTACTTTAAAATTTTCTTTGATAGTATAGAGAAATATGATTGTTAAAATATTAATCTTATTTCATGTGACTTCTAAACTCACTTTAATTCTAATAGCTTTTTGTAGAATCTTTGGGATTTTTCTAAATAGAAAATCATGTTATCTATGAATAGACAGTTTTATTTCAAATCTGTATACTTTTTTTTTTTCTTTTTCTTGCCTTATTGCACTGGCTGGAACTTCAAGTACATTGTTGAATAGGAATGGGGACAGTAGACATCCTTGCCTTGATATTAGTTTTTTGGAAAAATATTTAGTCTTTCGCTTTTAAGTATAATGTTAGCTATAGTTTTGTTTTTGTTTTTGTAGAGGCTCTTTATCAGTTTGAGGAAGTTCTCTTCTATATCTAGTTTGGTGTGACTTTTTATCATGAATAGGTACTGAAGTTTATCAAATGTTTTTTCTCTTGAAATAATCACAAGATTTTCCTTTTTTTAGCCTGTAAAAAGACATTAGTTGATTTTAGAATGTTGAACCAACCTTGTATTCCTGGGATAAACTCCAGCTTAATCATGATGTATGTTCCAGCTGGGTCTGATTTTTTAAATCTTTTTGTTAGGAATTTTTAAAGTCTTATGTTTATGAAGGATATTGGTCTATAGCTTTGTTTTTCTGAACTGTTTTGTCAGGTTTTGGAATAATGGTAATGCTTGTCTAAAAAATGGTAGGGAAGTATTCTTCTGTTTCATGGAAGTGTTTGTATAGAATTAGTATTATTTCTCCCTTTAGGCCTATGGTCTTGCAGATGAGATCGAAGTTTGCTTAAGGGTTTCTTTAGCAAAATAAAAAGTATCAGGTACCTCTACATTTTCTCATTCTCGGGGCTTCCAGTGAATATTTCATAGACATTAGGACAGAGGTTTGGTTCAGGTCTAGGAGAATGGCCAGGGGAGAGGAAGTTGAGTTGAATGCATTCAGGCGACAGGTCACCCCACTTCACTTTTCAGTGTCTTAGTTTTCTCATCTGTGAATAAAACCCTCAAGATATTCCCTTCTTTTCCCACTCCCATGGTTGTGTGTTTATGAGCTCTAAGCAGGTGTTTTGATGGGTTAGACCAACTGCCTTTCTTACCTCTACCTACATTGATGGGTAAGTCCAGTCAAGGACTCTCACTGTGAAAAGGAAATAGTTTTTCCATATTTTGCTGTCATGGTTCCAACTGGAAGCCCAGATCAATAATGGCTTATCTTTAATCTTCATTGGCTTTTAAAAGATTGTAGAAGTAATATATACTGTATTAAAATCAAATAATACACGGTATATGCAGTAAAATGTAAAAGGCCCCGCTGACTCCATTGCTGTTTCCTAGAGTTGTGCCGTCAGGCAGGTATGATGGATCCTTCCAGATCTTTTTTCATACAAATATTTATAGTCATATCTTTACTAAGTTTTCTTTTTTTTTTAAGAGGTAAAGGGTACAATATTTAGTACCTTGCTTTTTTCACTTAGCACTATATGGTAACCCTCTTTCCATGCTAAATAAATTCTGTCATAAGAGAATCTTAACTTCTCCCTGAAACACAGAAAAACCTTACCTTTAAAAGAAAACAGTTTTAATACCACCGATGGAATTCAAACCTATAGAGTTAAAATATATCCTTAGACCATTCCACCTCTTTGCTCTCCTTCTTGGCTTCCTTTCCTGGAAAATACTCCCACAGATGTTGAAGGAAGATCATGGACCCTTTTAAACACCAACTAGAATGGGGATAAATACTGTGTATAAACCAACTAATATAGATATAAATAAGGCCAAGTAGCTGCCTTAAGCATTTAGCCCAAGGTCATTGCTGCACCTGCCATCTGTCCACTCAGGCGAGACTTTGCCTAATGCATCCTAACCACGAGAGGGAATTTGATTTTGATTTTGATTTATATATGTTAAATCTATTCTTAGCTTGAAATAAAATCTCCTGACGTCAGAAACACAAAATCGCTTTGGTATTTATGCAGTACCAGTAAATGGGAAGGTCTCGAATATTTTGAACTTTACTCTTTTGATACGAAATGTGGAATTAAGTGCCAGGACTCCCAGACCAACCGCTCTGCCTCTGTTCCTGCTACTGAATGCTGCTCCTGTCACTTGTCTATTTCCCAAATGTCAAGAATGAACCAAGGAAGGCTGAAAACTGTGAAGTCTGAGAAGAAAATGTGTTGAAATTAATAGTGCAGCTTTTAAGTCCTTGTTGAAAAGAGCTGAGCAAAAATATCTCTAAACCTACAGACTTCAGTATCAAATAATGAGTCTTTGTTTGGAAAAGAATAAGAGAATCTGGATTATGAGCATTATTTTGAATATAATTAAATTGGATGGAAGTGTATTAAAAATCAGCACCATAGAGTTGTCTTTGGCAGTTTCCTGTTATCATCTTATTAATATTGGAAGTATCGTCCTACAGAAGCTAAACTTTTTTTTTTTTTCCAGTGAGATGGAGAATTTCTTGTCTAGACCAGCAATAAAAATGACATTTTAAACAAGTGTTTTTTCATTGTTATGGCTAATGAAATATATTTACTTTTCCCTACAAGCATGCTTGTCCCGAGTTTGGTATTGCACTTCACAGTTGTTGAAGTTTTCACTCTCTTTTCTTATTTGAATCTCAATTCATTCGTAAGAGAGCATTGAGGAAATAATTTGCTAAAGGTCACACAGGAGTCTAGGAATTTTTACATTATTCTGTGATTCAGGGGACAGATTACCTAGCTACTCAACTAAAACTAGCTCAAGTATGGGGCCCCAGGTCACAGGGGAATCTCATGTGACATATTTATTATAGGAATGAAATATAACTGGGCCATGTGGACACTATAATTAATTGATAGAAATCATAGCTAATATTTCTGAGCATTTACTACTTGTGTCAGCTCATTTGATTTTTGCAACAACCCTATGAAGTGGGTTCTTTTATGACCCCCATGTTTCACATGAGGAAACTGAGGTACACAGTAGCTTAACAATAACTCATTCAGTGTCACGTGGTACAGGGTCAGAGGTGGAATTTGAACCCAGGCAGTTTGATTCCGCAGCCCTCAACCTGCTTCAACAGTAAGAGGCTGGGGTTACTGGCTTTGCATCTCATGGACCTGGTGGCCTCTTGCCTCTCTCTTCCAGCAGGCTGGGTCCATCCTTCTACTTCTTTCTGCAGACTGGCTTTCTCTGCCTACCTGTAACTTCTTGGTTCCCCCATAAGTAAATGTTACATGGGGCTTTTGCTTATTGTGGTGCTCACTGCAGCCAGAGTTGTTAAGACTTTTCAGTTTAAGTGTCCACCATCCAGTTCTATGTCTGTCCCAGGTCTCTATTTCCCAGAAAGGAAGATCAGGCTGCCATAGTCTGGCCAATGGTGTGAGGAGTCTTTTCCTCATCTGATCAGCAGAGACCCGAGGAGAAGGGGCATGTGATACAAAACGACTTTCTAGGCTGACCCTTCCTTCAGCCACGGCCTTAAGGAGAGGGCAGTTTTAAATGAGATGGTGTGGGTAGGGCAAGCTTCCCCAAATTTGTCTCCTCCCTCATAGCAGTGAAAAACAGTTTTATGTGCTGGTAAGCTGTCTCTATGAAAAAAACACTAATGGCAAGAGGTCTGGTTTATAGTGTTGGCCAATTTCCATGGTATAAACACTGCCACCATGGCTGATTTCAAGCTACCATTGTGACAATAGAGCTGGAAAGAGATGTGTGCTATTGGCTCTATCCTATGGACTAGATGCAAGGCAGCGGACACAGTAAGTGCAGGATGTCTTCAAGGAGTTTGAAGTTTAGGCTTAATAGGCCAACCAGCTAGGTTTATAATTATGTAAAAGGGAGCAAGATTTCAAGAGGGAGAGGGTAGAAGTTAGATTTGGGACACGCAGCCTAAAATGCTTGAGATATGTTGTCCCACTTGTACCATCTACTAGGCACACAGAAATGCTTTCTAAAATAATGTAGTTTCTCTTGCCTGTGGGGTCTCACTTGTGACCTCATTTTCTTGGCGGGGGGGCTCTGTCTTCTTGTCTGGCTGAACGGTATAATTTTTCTTTGCTTCTAGATGTTAGTACCTCCTCCTCATTTGGTGTTGTCACTTATTCCACCTTATAGATCTAGAGATGTGAAGTCCACGTGGCGGCCTGTTCGACCTCTTTCACTTGAACACACACTATTAGTCTTGATTGGAGGCTTTTATTTATGATCACAAGGCCGCCCTCGGTTCATGTAATTATGCTAAAAGCCGAGACAGTCTCACGATTACCACCTCTGTCAGCTTGTCAGATCCCTTCACAGATCTCAAGGCCCATCTGGTTGGCTCTTTTCCCTTGCACATCTGGAAAGGGGACTGGGAGTCTTGGCTTCAGTGTATTACTCAATTCTGCCAACATTCCCCATCTTTCTGCCCAATGTGACTATGTCACTAACCCTGGCCAGCTTTCACGAAGGGTGGTGCTGGCCACTGGAGGGGGGAGTGTTGACAGTGTAGATCTCTCCTTAGAGATGGAGTTCCAACTGTCCTACTGATGAAAGGTCAGTGTCATTACCTATAAAAATAGCACAATTAATTTATTCTTTTAATTTCCCTGGGGATGTAGCAATAGAAAAATTTTACAAGATTCTTCTTTTTTGTTTCATTGGAGATTCGTCCTAGTTTATGGATATGTTGACTTCCGAATAAGAGGACTAACATTTATGAAACAGCTACTGTTGTGTTAGTTATTGGATCGAGAGTTTTATTTAATCCCCATGATAACACTGTGAGGTAGTTCTTGTCTGTTTTGCTTGGAAGAAGGTAAGATGAGAGAACATTTATGAAACTGACTTGCCTAAGGGCACATAGCTTGTGAGTGGTGACGATGGGATTTGAAACCAGATTTGACTACAAAGTAAATATATTTCCATCTATATTGTGTAGGTCTCCCCCCATTTATTAAATTTTCTAACATACAGAAAAGTTGACAGTACTGTACAGTGAATAGCCATATACCTACCACCTAGATGGTACAATGAACATTTTGTTATATTTGTTTTGTCATCTATCTGTTCCTCTGTCCATCCACCAATTCTTCTTATTTTTGTTGCATTCAAAGTAAGTTGCAGACATCATCAGTACACTTCACCCCTGAACTCTTCAACCATTGATTAGAGCTCAATATTTGTTTATGGTTCTTTTTTTTTTTTTTGAAGTAAATTTTTTACAGAGAAATACAGAAATTCTAAGTATATATTCTCAAGTTTTGACAAACACATATACCTGTGTAACCCAAATCCCTGTCAAGACTTAAAACATGACTATTGTGCCAGAAAGTAAGTTTCTTCTAGAGATTCTCTCCAGATATCCCTCTCCCTACTCACCCCCACCCCTCCCTACCCTCCAGGCATCACAGTTTGATTTTTTTTCACCATGGTTTAGTTTTTATACCATGAAGTCTTAAATAATTATGCTTGTTGTTTTAAAATAGACTTTTCATTATATGAGTTAATTCAGACAATTTACTGAGCACCTGGTATGTGGCAGGCACTGTGCTGCGAGCAGGGCGTGTAGTGGCGAGGAATCACATTGACACCTGTGTGAGAGAGAAACATTAGTCAGCTCCTCATAGCAATAAGTATATCATTACCAATGAAGATTAGTGATGAAAGGGACACCTGGGGTGCTGAGAGGAGCTTGAGGAGGAGAATGGTCAGGAAAGGCTTTCATGAGGAAGTGACTTTTGAGCCAACATCAGAAGAATGAATAGGAGATAACCAGGCTGGAATCTGGGGCAAAGGGAGAATTGTGAACTGTCCTCTGTGGTGGAAACGAGTGTGGTTTCTTCCAGAACTAGGGAGAAGTCAGATGTGCTTGGTGGTCAGGAATCAAGAGGAAGGTGAGTGATAGACTAGGCAGAAGAGGTAGCAGGGGCCAGGTCACACAGGAAACAGGCTGTGGTCCCTAGCCTTCATCCTAAGAACGATGGGAAGCCATTACATGGTTTTAAGTCAAAGAGCGACCTTGACATTCAGTCATCCAACCATTTGAGTTGGAGGAAGAGAAGACATGGACTGTATGTTCTAGAATCATAGCTAAAATTAAATATTATTAGCATGAAGTTTCCAGATTTTAGGAGAACTCGTTTGCATTATGAATCCTATACAGATCTTCAGATTCCTTATGATTTTGCTACCTCACCTGTCTGCCTGCCTGGGCAATATAGTTACTAAAGAAAGATCCTCTGTACCTCCAGCTCTTGCCTGCTCTTTCCTCACATTCTCTCTGCCTCCATTTTATTTCTCTTTTCGTCCTTAATTAACCCCACTTTCACCACCCTCTCCTCCCTGAAGGGGATCCTGCTAGAGTCATCAGTGAGAACTCGATTGCTTGATCTTGGGGTGGTTGTCTAATCTCCTTGCTGTCATTTTAGAAACCCTCCCACAATAGCCTCAACCAAACTCCTAGATTTAACAATCACCGATGTAAGGATGGTGCAAAAAACTCCTGCCTCTCTCCTGAAGATGGGACTCATATACTCAACTCCTTATTGGACATCTCTACCCATAGCTACTGACAACTCAACATTTCTCCCTCAAAGTTAACTCATCTTCACTGAGTCTTGTTCCCCATTCTGTATTTTCTTTTTCAGTGAGTGTGACCACCACCCCTTTGTTGGAGACAGAAATGTAAGAATCATTTTAGATTGTTTTCTTTTTCTCCTTCCCTTCATCTAGTTCACCACTAAATCTTGTTAATTGTATTTCTGAGCACTCTTACTATTTTGTCCCTTTTCTATCTCTGCTCCCTTATTCCAGACCCTCCCTCTTTCTGTTCTGTGTTCTTGTCAAAGCCACACCTTGTAATTGACCACCCTGCCTCTAGTCTTGGTCACCTTCTACCCAATCTCATCCTTTAGCCACAGATTTTTATAAAACATAAACCTACCCAAACCCTTCAGTGGCTTCCATAACTCAGTTTAATTCTTCCGCTTAGCAATCTGGGTTCTTTATGAATGAACCACCTCTACCTCACTCCTGCCATCACAGCCATATTGGCAGTTCCTCAAAAGCCCCCTTACATTTTATTCTTTCTGCTTGGGAAGCCCTTCCTCACCCTGTCTACTTGCTTAGCATCTGTACTTTCTTCAAAGCTCAGTTCAAGTATTGTCTCCTTCGAGTAGCCTTTCTTGGCACCCACTCTGCCCGGCACTCCAGGAGTTGGGTGCTGTCCTCTCTGTTTCTACCCTCTTTACTATCTGCAGTGGCCTAGTGCTCTGTTACCTCCATCAGACTGTGAACTTCTTAGAGCAGTGGTTCTCCAAAGGTTACCCCAGGTACACAGGGATCATGAAACTCTTCTGCAACATCTATGATCCATGTGTAAGAACTATTTTAATTATAACCGAGGACACATATTGTTACTCTGATGTCTTTTAGAAAAAAACTGAGCTAAGTGGCTAGTGAGACAACTTGCTCAGAGCAAGAGGGAAGAATATACTGTAAAGTCAAAGCAGCACTAGGGGACAACTGAGATACTGCTTGAGCACAGTAGACAGTGCCATCAGGGCAGGAAGCAGTGCTACTTAAACTGCTAAAAGGTAGGATAATTGTGGAATCAGTTTAAGTTCTATGGAATGAAAGTGTGCAGACAACCCCTAAAGTTTGAGAGACCCTATCTTAAAGGCTAAGATCATATCTTGTTTGCTTTAGCACAGGGTCTTACAAATACATAATAGATATGAGACGATTGTGGTATGTATAAAGGAAGGGAGAGAATTTCTTGGTATGTTCTGACCATATTTATAAAATCCTGTCATTTTATAATGACAATGAATATTTATGCATAGCATAGCACTAGCGAATGGAGTTCAGGGATCACAACCCAGAGGAGTGACTTCTGCCCACAGATGTGTTTTCAAAAATTAGACACTTGTCAAACAAAAATGAAAATCATTTAAAAATCAGGAGCTTTTCCATAAAAATCAGAATTTTTGGGTTCTCTTGAAACAATCAAAAGATTGACCACATTGGTCCACTCCAGCCATGTATTGGCTGGGACGGGTTTACTGTGGCAACAATCCAACCCCCAATTCTGTAATGGCTCAAAGCAGTAAGATTTTATTGCTCACTTGCAGAAAGACCGAATGGGTATTCCTGATTGGCAGTAAGCTCCCTGCCAAGTGGTGATTCAGGGACCCAGGAACCTTCTTTTGTAGTTATCCTATCTTTAGTCTGTGACTTCCAAGGCTGCTGTGCTTGTCTACATCCAGCAGTTGGGGAAAAAGAAAGGAGAACAGGTCTGAAAGGACAGTGCATCAGTCTGCCTACATTCCATGGATTAATGTGGTGCCATCACTTGACCACACCTACTTTTAGAGAGTCTGAGAAATGTGGAGTGGGCCTGAAAGCAGAGAGAACAGGCAGCTGGTATCTGATGCTTGGCCCTTTGAGGCATTTAAATTTGCAATCCATGGTTTAACAGCATCAGGTATTGGGGATAAGGAAACTTGAGTTCAGATCTCTGTACTGTCAGCTCCAGTCACCCAGGGACTTAATCTCTTTTGGTTACTGCTGTGTACTCCATGCTTGACACACGATGGGTGTCCAACAAGCCTTTTTGATTATATGAATAAAATCCCTTCTGCCCTGGGCAATGATAATAGCTACCATTTACTTAATGCTTATTATGTCATTAATTCTGCTAGTAGTTTGGGCGATGTCTCAGGAAAAATGTGCTAAGATTTGGACAGTGATGGGGGCCACGAGATTGAAGAAGGGTAAATGTGAAAAATGTTTTCTTTTTCTTTTTTCTCCCATTTTCAGTATTTTTCTGGAACTCCCTTCTATCTATATATTCATGCGAAAATTTAATACATTTTCTTGTTGGATGACTGCTAGGGTAAAAAAAAAATAGTTGTTTTCAATCTCTAGAATTTTGGGAGACAACTGGTTGCCACTTAAAGTAAGATTTTCCTTCCTGTGTGTAACACATTCGATTATATTGCTCTCAGTTGTACTTCAAATGACTTGTAATTTGTTCTCTTTGATTGTCAGAAAAGTTAGTGTCACTTTTTAAAGTCATATGACATCTATCAGTACACAACGTACACAACATGGAAGGCAGAAGGTCTGATGGTTTTCCTACTGTTTGAGATTTTGTTTGTGGTATATTTGAAGCAATTTTTTTTTATTGTCAAGACTCTGATTTATTTGGGGGTAGATTTGAGGCTAACTGGAAGGAATTGATTGTACATTTTTCTTTCCCTATAGGAATACAAGTAAAATCTTTCATACCTTGTTATCCTTGACACAATATCTTTGCTAGTTGTTATGGGACCATACAGCCCAAAGACCTCACCTAGAGCAATTTAAGGTGTTAGCACAGCGTCTAGGCAACAGGAAGTGTAATACTTCTTCTGCATTTTTGCATGAAATACCCTATTCCATGACCATCAGGCCATGTAATTTGTTGAAAGGGGCTGCTCATGGGGCAGTAGCTTAGCTGCAAGTCCCTCTGTTTCTCCCAGACTTTACTTCAATTCTTCCATCTTTTGCCAGATGGAAGAATATACTAAAAATAGAGATGTATAAACACATAGCCAAAAGAAATAGATCATTAACATATTTACAGAAGTATTGTGAGAGGAAAGAATTAATGTGGGTTGTGCTGGTAGAATTTCTGATGAGTTGAGTTTATCTGAGGAAAGAATTCAAATGAGTGTTACAAGAAGTTTGACTCAAATGACTTCGAGTCCCAGTGGGTAACTCGGACAAAGCTGACAAAACCAAACGCAGGTAAGTGAGGGAGAGTGAAGGAGACTCAGTTAATCTCACTCATTCTCTTTGCTCTGTTTAAGTTTCCAGTAGAACTCACTTTCTTTTTCCTTTCTTTCTTTTAAAAGTTTCAAGTACTGTAATGAATTAATGTGTGTTTTAGGCCTTACCCCTTTTCCTAATTTTCACCATAATTTCTTTAAAAAGTAGAACATTTTTCTCCTACTTAAAAATATATCACAAGACAAATCAATAACAGTAAAGGAAACTTTTCAAAGGAGGAAAAATTACTCACAGATTCTCCACATTAGTGCCTCAACCATACAGATTTTCATCCGGTGGGAACACTGAACTTCCAATTTGGTGGTTAGCTGTTATATAGTAGTATCAGCATACTACTGATATGCTGATCATATCAGTAGTATGCTGATACTACTATATAACAGCTAACCACCAAATTGGTTAGCTGTTATATAGTAGTATCAGCATACTACTATATGCTGTAGTAGTATATACATCCTCATCCTCCCTATACCGGTGTTACTGGTCCAAACTACTTTTTACCAGTCTGTGGCAAGATAAGTAAAGAGACTAAAAGCGTAGAAACTATAGCAGTTAGACATTGTGGGACATCCAGGTGTGTGTGATTTTGTCCCACAGAACAGGAATTAGACCAGTTTGAGTGTGATTGAACCCATACGGTGAGTCACAGATGGCATGAGCTGTAGAATCATGAATTGGTAGGTGATAGATTGAGGGATAATAACAAACAAACAAATATGCAAACAAACCAACTGCTAGTTCTTCGCCATGGATAGTGCCCTACAACTGCTGCTATTGTGTTATCATTTTTCCATTCATTAAGTTAGGAAAAAAACAAATCAATCTAATGCAACCATTTTTAGGATTGGCCTTCTCTTCATACTTTTTTTTGTGTACCTTTTACAAATATGATTGTAATCATAATCCATCATGGTTTCTGAATTTTTAGATTCAGGTTCGTAGTTGACATACTATGGGCAATGTTTGTATATCATCTATAGTCTGAGTTAAAGATTTAGTAATCAGTTATACCTCCTAATTGTCTCTTCTTTTAGGAAATTTTCTGCTTCTTCAACTCCAGTTAGTGTTTATAATATCCTAAGATACTTTTTGAGGGGGGAAGTGAGGAAGAACTTTTCTTTTCTATTCTAAATTTTGTTGTTTTATTGTCATGAAGCCAACGAAGAACTGCTAGAAAATAATTAAAACATCTCAGGATTCTATTCTCATTAGGCCCAAGAATTACAGAAGATACAGTTTTTATCCTCTGTTAGTATTTTCTGTTTAGGTGAGATAAAATTCTCACAAGTCACCAAGCTTACCTGGTGGCTGAGACTCCAGGTGGTGAGCTGGCCATCTGGTGAAATGGACATTACCTCCTACAAATAGGCATCTCCCATGGTGGAATGCCATCCAGAGGGCCATCGTTCCGAATCCCCCAGCTCTATCCACTGCCCCCTGGCCATCTGTTCTCTCCGACCCCGAGGTTTATTTTGGCTTTGCATGCTGACAGATGAGACCTCTTCTGAGTCACCTGTGCTCACCTTGGTCTAATTATTAAGCCTTGGAAATAGTTCTAGATCATACTCATTCAATTTTTGTGAATTCAGAATGACAAAGATAAAGAACGAAGGAGAACGTGGCCATGTTTTGGTCACAGGCTGTGGCACTCCTGTTCCTCTTTGTTATGGCTTACCTTGCCTGTGGGCTCAGCTTTCTGGTTGATAGCATCATAACGTCAGCTCTTGCTGCAAAGAGCTCGCCTTGCTCATGCTGACAGGAGACTGACTTTTGATTCTTCGTGTTAGTTGCTTATCTCGAGCCATCATTAATAAGGATGTTTAATAATCTGTTCTGAATTTATAATAGAAAAACAATTTCTAATAGTTTGACATAATGTCATATATTTCAACAATAATTTTGACAGTCTTGTTAGTTTTTGGCCTTTCAGGTACAGCACATCTTCAAGAGTCGGTGATACTTGCAAATATGTAGAAATCAACCAATCAAATATTTACTGAACATATATAACAAGTTAAGTAAGGCCAGTGCTAGGCGAGGTTTCCAAAGTGGTACCAATAGTGCTTTTAAGGAAAATATACAAGGACACGATTGCATGAAAATAGCTAATCGAATATAGAAGGTGAAACATCCAGGTGCAAAATAAGTGGTACAAAGAATAACTGTTAAAAGGCTTCATTTCATTTTTATTCCTCATGGACTGGGCTGTCAAATTAAGCATCTGCTTTTCTCTGGGTTACAGTCAGAATGGACTGGTGGATCCCTAATGTTAAGAATCTGTCTGAAAGGGCAGTGATTGCTGCTTGTCTGTGATCATGGCCTAAGATGGTGCTAGAGGTCCACTGGGAACTCTTGGATTGTTGATTTTTATCAGTGCAGATCATAGAGAATCAGGTGCCAGCAACAGAATCTTTAAAAGTGAAGTTGGCATTTTCCTTTTGAAATAATTCTTACCGCAACACATAATGGAAATTATGGAATAAAATTATCTTTAAACCATGCTTAGCTAAATTGCCTGAAACTGTAAAATACCTTCACTGAACAGCTCTGTGTCAGGTAAGTTATAGTGAAAAATCATAGTTTCCACTTATTTTGTCAGCCCTTACTATGTTCCTGACACTGTGTTGGGGGCCTGATGTGCTTACTGTGGCATTTAACCTTCACAGTCACTCTATGAGATGTGGCCATAATTATTCCCATTTTACAGATGGGGAAGCTGTGGCTTAGAGAAGTGATGTAACTTGCCCAGAACCATACAGCATAATGATGTTGGATCTCTCCCTTTGAACCCAACGCCTGTGCTCTATCCACTGCTATGCTAAATGTTCTGCCCAGCGAGCCACACCCCAAGCCTGAGGTTGAGATAAAGCAGTTTTATCTGTTAGGCACATATCGTATGCTTTCTAGAAGCCTTTTACATCTGCCGTTTCCACAGTACGATCTGGCCACAAAGTGGATATGAGCATGGATTTGGCCATGAGGATATCAGCATTTGTGTCTCCTCATTTCAGATTTCAGATACACGCTAAATGGTATTTATTTCCAAGCTCTTATTATTGGGGGTAATGACAGTGGAATAGATTGTGTTTTGACCCCCATAGTGTTTAAAATTCAAGTACCCTGGCAAGACTTCTCAAACATTTTATGGAATTCTTCACAATTCACACATACAGATTGAGTTTGTTGTGGTTTTGGTCTTGTTTCAGCCATTTAAAAACACATAGGAGTGAGTCGCACTGTGGCCGCATCTTAATAAAATTTAGATGCTCTGGGGTATGTTTCTGAATTTGCCCTTTGAGCTTGGTGAGTTATGAATTTGTCTCGGGGACTCGTCATTTTCCCTGCCCTCGGTGACCACTGCATTTCTTATGCTGGCATATTGGAAGTAATGTTTCGGTTTGCAGCTATCTTTTATGGAATTCACATAAATTTACACCAGAGAACTAGATTTGAGATGGATGTTGAGAATTTCTTGCATCTACATACTCAGTTTAAAAATTTCCAGTAGGTTTCTAATTCATTCATCGAGTCAACAGTAATTATTGAGTGCCTTCTGTGTGTCAAGTGCTGCGCTCTCTTTGACCTGAAGACTCACCATTACTCTTGTCCAGCCTGTTTCTCAGCTAAATAGGATTAAGGAATAAAATTGCCCTTTAAAACATCTTCTGGCTTTGCGTCTCATATTCTTCTAACAGCTAACCAGGGATAAAGAGAGTGAATATCATAAATCCCATTTTCTAGATGAGTAACTTCAGGCACACAGAGACTAAATGGCTTGTTCGCGGTCACTCAGCTGGTTATTGAAGGAGTCAGACCTGGAGCCTGAGTGTTGTGTGTCCTTGTCCACCATACCCTGGCTGGAGCAGTGCCCCTGTGCATCACTGGAAGGCAAAAGGGGAGAATAGACTGTAAGTGGAAGAGGACGAAGTTACGGATGAATGCGCATGGTATTTTGGGTTCTGCAGTGAGGATGCTTATTTTCTGGCATTCCCTGGAGCGTGGGTGGGAAGCCGTTTTGCATTTTTCTGCTTTTCCCCACAACCTTTATTCTTTCACTCTCATACAATGCCTCCTCTTCCATTGAAAGTCCTGCCTTCCCCCTTCTTGTCGCTGTCACCTTCTGATTTTACAAGCACCTGGCTTCTCATTTATTGAGGACTTGACACTGCTCACAATCTTCCATGCCACGTCCATCAGTGCAAGCCACATTGGGATCCACGTGGATGACCCACCCTCTTCTTACCCCAGCCTCAAAGCTTCTTGACTGCTTAATTGGAACCATTTTTATTTTCACCTTGTTTCTGCCACTGTTCCCCAATGGCCACAGCCTTGACCACCCTCAGGAGCTTGCACCCCCCTCCCCCCCAAACTCTCAGACTTTAGTATTGTATTCTGTCTACAACCTCTTATCATTCCGGTGCTCTCTCCCTTATTCCCACTTTACCTACTTTTTGGCCTCTCTGAGGTTTCAACCCCCTCTGCTTCTGACTTTCATCTTAGTCCATGTGTCCCATCATGCTTCTGTTTCCTTTCTGTCCAGCCCAGGCCCCATGCCTGTCTCAGCCCCTTGTGTTTCTCCACCTGCATCCCCTCAGCCTTGGGATAGTCCAGCCATTCACTGTCTACTTCAACCCGCAGGCTGCAGAATGTATAACAATACAACTGGTATTCTGGTGTCCTTATGATTCTTGTTTCCAGCATCTCTGTGGTCAACTGGTCCAACAATGCTCCTCTCAACGGAGTTTTCAATACCACTTGCCGTCCCTTCATGGATTCCTCATCAGTGCCACTTTCCATTTTCCCGAATGGCTTTTTAAAATGCCCATGGCTCTCCTTGAGCCTTCTAACCTGCTTCTGGCCTTCCAGTCCACCTTTTCAGTCGATGACTTTTCAAACGATGACTTTTCAAACGATGACTTCCATAGCACCTTCTTCATCTGTTCACCCTTGAAGTGGGGGTGTGCCCCAGGATTCTGTCTTAGCCTTCTTGTCTTCTAGCTTCATCGACATCTAGGTGTAGATGACTCACAATAATCCACCTTTAGCAGAGCTTCTGCTGCACTCCATCACTGTTCTTCTCTCCTACGGACACTTCCAGTCAGCTGCTCTCTAGTCAGCACGCACTCAGCTGTCTGTCTCCCAACCTGGTCGCCTCGCCTGGTCCTCCTCTGTATGCTCAGTCTTGGTGAATGGAGCCTCTGTTTGCTTGGCCACACAAGTCAGAAACCAGAGTCTTCCTAGACTCCTTCCTCTCTTTCAGTTAGCACATCTAATTGGCCCTGTCAGTTCTGGCTCCTTTTATTTCCTGTGTCTAATGCCTCTTTCTACAACCTTTACCAGGTCTCCGTGATTTCTCATTTGGTT
>NW_011888812.1:191481-199911 GCF_000151845.1 Pteropus vampyrus
TTCGATCAGGGGTCTGTGAACCCCTAGAGTAGTCTTTTTCTACGTTATTTTTATGGCAATGCACAATAAGAACTGTATTTTACATTTTGATCCAACACACATACACGAATACACATACACACCACAACTTAAAAAAAAAGTGTCAGAAGGTAATACTTCCCATTACCTCTCTTCTTTCTTCCTTCCTTCCCTTTTCCTCTTTTGTTGTTTTCATTTTCCATCCTTCTCTTTCTACCTTTCTTCCTTTTCCTTACAAGCTGGTCATGACCCACTAAATTGACTTCATGATCCATTAATGGGTCACAATCCATTCTTTGAAAAACACTGCCCTGGTGGGAGGTATCTATCAATCCTTAAAATTATATGCTTAAATTCAGTGTATACCATGGGCCTGTGCTTCTCCGAGAGAAAGGAATTTCCTTACCATTCAGCTTTCCAAGGGGCTTGATGAAAATATATTTCAAAACCACTGATGTAGATATCTTATTTTCATTGAGATTTGACATCACCAGTTTCATGCACCAAGCACTGAAATTAGCGATAATTATTTTGAATATAGGCCCTTTGTGTCAGCTCCTGTACTGTTTGTTGTTAAATGAAGTTAATATTTGCAGACTCTTAGGGGGGTTGAATTGGATCCTTTAAATCTCGTATACACATGGGAAAGTGAAAAGCTGGGCGAGGCATCATAAAAAGGATTTACTTGGTGAAGGAGGTTTAATAAAACCTTTATTTAAAGTCAGATAAAATAACAACCCAGGGAAATTTTTTTCTTTTGGTTTATATCAAATCATTTATTCAACAACTGCCCTTGGTAATAGGAATAAAGAGACTGATAGTGAACGGAATAAATATTCTTGCCCTCACGGGTCTTTCAATCCAGAAAAAAAGAATGAGAAATAAAAATAGCATTGATTATAAACAGAATAAATATCATAAATGCATTGATGCCAAAATAGATAATAGAAAAACTTAGGTTTATAGAAGGGGTTGTGTTGGAAGATCAAAGAAGTGACAAGATGGCCAAAATTATTTCGAGCTACGAAATTATTAAGCAGTGGTTTTGAGTAACAAGAGAATTCACATGAAACTGCCATAATAAATTAACAGAATTTCCAGATTAAATACCCTCTGGTAATGTCTTTCCTGTTATTACCCTGTTATTGGTTTTTGAAAGAACCAAAAGCTGCTTGAGGAATAGTATTTCCTCCATGTTCTTGGTATCATTAGCCCTGTTTTTAGAAGAAGGCTCTATGTCAATAGGCCTATGGACCCAGCCTGCTGTAAGGAAGGTTAATGGTTTCTCCAAGTAGAAAGATTTATTATTACCTTGTGTACCACTCCTTTGAGTGATTCAGCAGTTGGAGCAAAACTAATTCAGTCAAAGAATGAAAAACGATCATTATGATGAGTCTTCCTTTTTTACTTTTGTAACACAATTACAATTTTATTATATACATATATATTTGTGTGTGTTTGGGTATAAGAAAACCATGTTACTCCCTCCCTCCCCCAACCACCAAAGGCTAGCATGCAGAGAAAGGGGGAAAACATAATCCAGAATCCCAGGACCTCAAAACACCTGCTGTTCGTGTTTCTGTTAGTAACTGGTGTTGCTTTAATTTGCTGGGCTCCCTTTCAGAATGGCTGGGAGGGGAGGGGGCTCCTGCGGGCTCCCACTTATGGTTCACACGTGCACAGGCCATATGGCCACATGGATGTGCTGTGCAGGGGAGGAGTGGCTGCCGGACCCCTCGGCTTTCCATTTGCTGTCTCTGTTTTCAAATGAACTTGGTCCAAATCGTATGACCTCGTATGTCTCATAGACAGGTGGACATAGATGGGGGGCTGGAGCATAAGCTCGCCCTTGCTGATGCTGTGTTGTAATCTGGCAGAGAGCAAAGCTCCCCAGGGCCCTGAAATTCTGGGAGGCCTGACCTCTGCTGTCCGCCCTCACCCCAAGCCTGTACTGAAGGGATTACCTCTCACTGCGTCCTCCTTCACAAGTCTGACGGAAGGATCAGGGTGTCTTCCGGGACGCTGTTAACTTTGCTGCTGCTCTTCTGGATTCTTCTTTTTTTTGGCAATTCTTTAGTTACCCTTCGCTTTCATATACCCAGGTGTCAGGTGAGGTCTTCTTGCCCCTCGAGCCCTACTTAAATGGGCTCGACCCCCCTGTTACCAGCTGGTGGAAGTATAATGCAAATGCCTCAACAGCTTATGTTCTTACTCTCACTTCTGCCGTTGAGTTTCTGCTTCCGCAGAATGACCCAGTTTACTTAGGGGCTTTTTATCCTCGTTCTCCGCATGTCCATCTAGATAATGTGGAGTTCAGTATTTTTTCTTAATTTCTTAAAGTAACCCACCTGAACTCAGCATTTACAATTACACAGAAGGCTATTTTTTTAAATTTAATTTTATTTTTCAAGTTATATCCCCAGAACTTTAATTTTTGACCGCCTTCAGCCATTTTGCCCACTTCCCCTCACCCCAAGCCATGACTGTGGCACTTACCAATCTGTTCTCTGTTTCTATGGGTTTGTTTTTTTAAGATTCTACATATAATTGGGATCATTCAGTATTTGTGTTTTTCTGTCTGACTTATTTCACTTAGCATAATGCCTTCAAGGTCTATTTGTGTTGTCACAAATGGTGGGATTTCCTTCTTTTTTATGGCTGAATTTCCTTCTTTTTTATGGCTGAATAATCTGTTGTGCTGTGTGTGTTGTGTGTGTGTATACATATTCTTTATCCATTGATGGACACTTAGGTTGTTTCTTTTTCTTGGCTACTGTAAATAAAGCTACAGTGAACACGGGGCTGCACATATCTCTTCGAGACAGTGATTTTGTTTCCTTTGGATGTATACCCAGAAGTGGAGTTGCTGGATCATGTGGTAGTTTTATTTTTTATCTTTTTCCCCCCTCTTTAATTCCAACTCCCCCATTTCTACCCCTGACCTATGGATGTTGCTGTTTCCTCTTAAGAACTGGATCTCTGAAGGCGGGTTGTCTTCTCCCACACGCTCCTGGTGTGGACACGGGGCCTTGAACCTCTGGCACACTCGGGGGGCCTGGCGCACCCGGGGCCTGGCCTGTGGCTCCACCTGGGGCACGGACCCAGGACCTTCTGCGTGTAAAGCAGCTGTGCTAACCACTACACTATGGAGCCACTCCTTAGTTTTATTTTTAATTTTTTGAGGCACCCGAATACTCTTTGCCATAGTGGTTATACCAATTTACATTTCCATCAACAGTACAAAAGAATTTTTTTTTTTTCAAATATCTTAGCCAACACTTATTATTTCTCGTCTTTTTGCTGATGGTCATTCTATGAGGTGATATCTCATTGTAGTGTTGATTTTCCTTTCCATAATGATTAGTCTTGTTGAGCACCTTTTCATGTACCTCTTGGCCATTTGTATGTCTCCTTTGGAAAAAGAAAACATTTATTCAGTTCCTCTACCCATTTTTTAAACGAATTGTTTTTTTGCTGTTTGGTTGTATGAGTTTGTATATTTTGAATTATATCAGATATATGATTTGCAAATATTTTCTCCCTTCCGTAGGTTGTCTTTTCATTTTGTTAATGGTTTCCTTTGCTGGGAAGAAGCTTTTTTAGTTTGATATAGTCCCACTTGTTTGTTTTCACTTTTCTTGGCTTTGGGAAGTAGACTTTAATGATAGCTGGGAAGGTCAAAGAATTCGTACTGCAGCAAGCAAATGGCTTTAAAAAGTTCCTGCTGTGTCCTTGTTCTGGAAAATTTTTCAGCCAACTCTAAAAACCTTCAGCCTTCTCCCATCTTTCTATCTTTTCTCTTCTCTTTATTTTCACTCCCTAAACTCCTCATCAGTTTTCAGTCAGAGCTGTTGAGCTTTCTGTGATCCCTGCCTGTGGGGTCTCACCTTCCAAGCTTAAGAAGCTCATAATTTTTTTTCCCTCTTCCTAAACAAGATAGTTGTCTTCTTAAGGGCTCTTAGGATAATAGAAATTTCATCCAGTTGCTGAAATATGTGCTTTCAAGAGTAGGGAAAAACACTCAATGAATTCTACTCTTCTGAAATAAGGAACAGATATTTGTCGTATACAAAATAGAAAGATTGGAAAGTGTCTTTTGTAGCATGTTCTTCACCAAAACACATAATAACTGAGCTAATATGTTCTAGAGCTAGGAGGGAAGTTATTTTAACCAATAACTGGTTAGGGGTGGGTAAAGGAGAGTAGAGAACTAAATTCTGAGCTGGAAGTGAAGTGCCGGGGACTGCCATTTATCAGCTGTGTGGCCTTGGCTTTGGGCCAGTCACTTGCCTCTGTTTCTCCATCTGCAAACATGGGTTCAATGGTTTCTAATGTCTTCCTAAGCTAAATCTATATATAAATTTTAGAGCTTCTTAAACCTTTAGGAAAGCTTTCTATACACAGATACCTTGCGCGAGCATGTTTTTTGGCATCTCTGTGTCCCAGCTCTGCAAGTCCAAGGTGATATAGATTTTCTTCTCTTAAAGGGTTGATTGCCTCACCTCTGATAATGTCCTTGAAATTAGGTGTCCTGCCCTTAAACTGGACTCTAAAAAAGGCCAAAGCTGCTTGTATGGGAAACTTTTTCCCCTTCAAAACAACCCAATAGTCAGAGATTAGATAAAGTGTGACTGATGCTGGGGGACTTGGGGGACACATATCCTAGCATTTGTGTTCATTGGCTTTTTTTGATGGGGAGGGATTTTTGAACCTTGGAAGGAGTCTCAGCTGTGCCTCCATCCCTGAAACCAAATGGTGTGAATGCTGACACTTTGAAACCCCAGACTTTTTAAGTTCCTAGTGTACTAAAGTATTGGTTTGATGATGGCTTTGCAAAATTCTTTCTCAGAGGTCAGAAAGGTGGTGTTCACAATTTATTGTTCTCCAAAGGCATTTTGTAGGGAAGTGAAATGGATGACATTTACCGTCCTGAACGTTTCCATCAAGTTCTCATTTTCCTTGCTGTTTTTTCTGTTGATTAAAGGGGTAGCATTTCTTCCAAGGTATTTCTCTCTTCTTTTGTGCTTCCCTGACATTTTTGTTAATCCACTAATTTCATTAAGGGTAGGCTCTAATGTCACACACTTCGGATTGTGACTTTTCCCAGAATCTAGAAGGTGAAAGAAAATCAATAAAGATCAGTTGCTAAATCAAGGTCATTCTGCTTGCTTTTTCCTCTCTGTTCTCCTTACTCATTTATTCTCTTTCTTTGGAAAACACTCCTTTTGAATGATTTCATTTGATCATTATCATAATCCTCTTTCTCATTTTTAAATGAAAACCCAACAGCTTGCTTTTCTAGTGTGTTCTCACTACTTTTTTTTTCTTCCCTGTACTTTTATTTCTGTAGTGCTTTACTGCAAGTCCTCAGGGCATTTGGGAATGAGATTTAGAAGGAAAACTCAATATAGGATAAAGTTACCTAACACCCATCTCAGGATAGGAAAAAGACTTAAAAGAGCCAGGAAAAAGCCCAAGGGAATCTGGGCTACTGGGGGCCACAAAGGCCATTTTGTCTTTTTTCATGTGCCCATGTTATCGCTGCCTTTCTGTCTTTTATTTCTCTTTGTTCGTGGCCCTCTGCTGTGTCTTTACTTCTGCCTCTCTCTCCCTTTACACAGAACCGTGGAATGTTAGATTTGGAGCGTGGACCATGGGAATCACTAACACCAACCCCTCGCTTTTTTGGAAAAAGAATCTAAGGTTTAGAGACGTTACTATCAAAGGAGGCAGTGGACTGTAGCAGAGAGATTTCTCGCAAGCTTCAGAAATGCAAAGGATGGGCTCAAATCCTGGTTTAGCCATTCACCAGTCGGGTGCTCTTGGGCAAATCTCTTAACTGCATTACTGGTGTATGCTGCCTCTGTAAATGGGGACGGTAATACATTCCTCTGGGAGTTGTCATGAGGGTTAAGTGAGATAATAAATTTTGTGTTCCTAGGCAGTCCCTAGAAAAACACCCCCCAAACAGTAACTGTCATCACCAGCTAGTTAGTGGTAGTACCTGGATTAGTTCCGGTTACAAGTATCCCACCGTAATGGCCATTGTTAGCTGTCTGGGTTCTGAAACACCTGCCTCAATCCATCTCGTGCTCTGCTTTCCAAGGTTTTCAGACTTCCTGGCTTTGGATGTTGGAGCTGGCTTTTCAGTTTATGACCTCATCTCACTCCTTGACATTAATATGCATTTTAAATTCTGCTAGATTCCCCGTGGACCCATGCATGGAACATAGATGGGTGTATGAGTGGGTAGCATTTGACTTTGTCCTTGAAGTAGATGTAGGATTTGGGTCAACAGAGAAGGCAGAAGAGAGTGCCAAGAAAAGAGAGCAGCATGTTCAAAACTAGAAGCCAGGACGTGCAAGATGTGTTTGGGGAATAGTGATTTGTTTGGCAGGCCAGGAGGAAGACAGTTTCAAGCAGGCAGGACTAGCCCATTCTGAAATGCTGCAAAGGTGTGGAGGTAGGAGAAATGACAAAAAAGTGATTTGATTTAGCTATTCAAGATCCCTTCAGGAGCTTTGGAAGGGCTACTTTAGTGGAGTAGAGAGGGCACAAGCCAGGCTGTAACAGGCTACAAACACAGTGAGGGGTGGGGAAGTGCAGTCTGTTCTTGTAGACCAGATATTTCCATATGCTCGTCCACAAGCTCTTCAGCCTAGGTTGTTAGAGTGAAATAAGAAATACTAAGTTCAGATAGTGTTTTTTTCAAGCTTAATGTTATTTACTTTTCATAGCCATCCCATAATCTGAGGTTATAGCTTTACTTTTTTTGGTTTTAAAATGCCTTTTCTTTTATGAAACGATGATGGTTCTCAATGCTGGCTGCACATTAAAACCACTTGGGAGCTTTTAGAAACAACAGAGTCCTGGCTGCACATCAGACAGCTGATCAGAGTCCCGGGCAGGCCTCGAACTAGGCGGGGAGCAGGGGGTCAGTGCTCCCAGGTGATTTTGTTGTGCAGCAAGGGTGTGACCTTTTCTGCTAATGGAAAGTAGGATTTTTGTGGTGGTAGTTGTTTTGTTTTAATTTTTAAATGCCTTTGTTTGGCAAAATTAAAAATTGTAAACTCTTGGTTCATCTCCTAACCTCATTTGTTCTTTCTGTTTTCATTTTTACATATATTTAATGTTTTTCCTACTGATTTATGAAATTTAAATGGCAGGGATCCAATGCAGGTAACTTTCTAAATGACAAGGGAGAGTTTGTTACAGTTTTCCTTTTAAAGAGTTAGCTCTTCTAGTGCTTTTGACCGACATTTGGTGGATTCCCATTTTTAGGAATGTTGCCTTTATAAGAAGTAAAGCTCACATGTGTTCTCAAGCGCAGATTGAGTGTCTGAGGATTATTGAGGAATCAAGTTGGAGACAGGTTTGATGGATGGAAAGCCCACAGGACATCTTCCATTTGAGTCTTTTCTTGCTTCTCGTGAGGGAGAGGGTTCTTCTTATGGTTTAACTGTGCCTTCTTTTCTAGCTGCACATAAGACGTCTTGTCCTGTCTTGTCCTTTCTAACCTTGAAGGTGAAACATCATCTTACTTAAAATTGAAGGTCTGAAATGCAGCATCATGTGTGGAACATTCTCATTCCTGCTTTGTGGTGCTTCTAGTTATTTTAATGTTTAAAGGTCAGAATAGGAAACATCGTAAATGCAAAGCATTTAATTTCCATTAGAGTTAAAGCTTTCTAAGCCTGTGTTATAGCCAATAAAAATGATGACGTTTAACTCAGTTAATGTTCTATTTCTTACATAAATATTTTATATGAACTACACAGGGAGAAAAGTCTATATGTCGATCCAACATTATGGCCAGTGGTTATTAGAAATTTGTCTTCTTGGGTTATCATATTAATAAATCCTGTTATTTATATCAAAATTATAAAAAGAATTACATGTATTGTTCTTGGGGCTTGTTTTGCAGACTAAGTATACTGGCTAAATCTTGCTAATAATAGGCATTCCCTGAATTACTAACACCCTTATAGACTTGCTATAAATAAGACTGTGTGGGCTGGACTGTGCCGGGAAAGTAGCGAGGTTCTACCACAGGAAAGGAAATGGTGTTTTTGGGTGCTGCCCTGCTCTAGTATTAGTGCTGAAGTACATAGTGTTGTACAGTAAAGAGTGTCTTAACAGATCGCCACTTAACCAGCTGGCTGTATTCATTAACGCTTGTTGTTTGCTCTGTGACCGATAGCATGGCAGGCAGACCACTCATGGTTGGGAAACTGGGACCTTTTCCTACCAGGGAGAATCAGTTGTACTTGTTCCCAAATCTGTTGATGCCTGTTTGACTTCTCATCGTGGTTTCTTCTTTTTAAAATGAAATGTATTGGGGTGACATTGGTTGATAAAAATATATAGGTTTCAAATGTACAGTTGTATACTGATTTCTTAATTTATTGAAAT
>NW_011888812.1:201911-214374 GCF_000151845.1 Pteropus vampyrus
ATGGATTTATAGGTGACTTCTGTTTTCCCCCTACATAAACATCTAATGAATGTCTTTTACATAAATCATTGGTTATGTCTCTATTTCCTTAGAATGGATTCCTGGAATAGAGTTACTGGATCAAAAGGGGTGTACATTTTTAAGGCTTTTGGCACATGTTATCAAATTGTCTTCCATAACTGTATGAAAAGTGTCGAAAGGACCCGTTTTTCCACACCTTTGCTAATGTTGGGTATTGTCATTATAAAGCAAAACAACACAGATTTGCCAATTTGATAGTTGAAAATGCTTTCATATTGTTGTTTTAATGTGCATTTCTTTGATTGCCTGCAGAGAGGTCGAACTTTGTTCTTTCATCTGTTTATTAGCTACTTGCATGTGCACGTACATTTGAAGAGCATATTCACATTCTTTATCCATTTTTTATTAAAGCACCGTATATCTTTTCCTACCGATTTTAAGACCGCTTTATAGAGTCATAATATTAAGTCTTTATTATATGTTACAGGTATTTCTCCCATTTTATCATTTGCCTTTTAATTTTTATGGTGTTATTTGATATCTGACATATAACATAGCCAAGTCAATAAATCTTTTCCTTTATGGTTTCTTTCTTCTGTGCATTGCCAGTAATGCTGGTGAGATATTAGGCAAGACAACTCCACTTTTCCCTGCTTCCTGATCTAGTTCAGAAAGACAGATGAAGTTGTAGCCATGTTAGGTTAGTGTATTTCATACTCATTCATTCATTTATTTACTCAAAAATATTTCTTGATTGTCCACCATGTTCTGTATTAAGCACTGGATTGCACAGCATGCAACTAGATTACATGAATATGGTGCCCATACATGATGGATTTTTACAGATAGTCCCAATTTCAATACTCTACCCCATTGCTAGTCTTAGGTGTCAGACTACCTGTTCTGAATTTGGCTTTCGAGTGTATGGATGTACTATCTTTGGGTAATATGCTCACTGGGGATCCTCCTTTGCCTCCCTACACCTGGACCCAGAAGGCAAGTATATCATCCAGGATGCAGCCAGAAGGGGCCAAGGCCCTGCGGCAGGGGAAGGTGTGACTGTGAGGCGAGCATTGCTCCTGCTCGTCCTAAGAAGGAACAGCAGTCTGTTTGGAATACCCAGCGGAACAGCCAAGTTTCTGTCCTCTCTCCATGGCCCACACTGCTCGTCCTGGCATAGTCGTTTTGCCTTTCTAAGCTACACAGCAAGTCCAGGCCTAAGATGAGACTTTCGCATCCTTAGGCTTCTTTACACTGTTGCCATGGAGAGAGCCAGAATGAAGAAGCCACAAACACTGATGATTGCCTCGCGTTTACAAGACCCTTTTAAGCAGCAGCCAGCACCAGACACAACAGCGTGAGCACCAGTCCTGAGGTGGAGTGAATACCCCTGAGTTAGGTGTCCTGAAAGCCCTCCATGTGATATGTCCCCACCTCCTTGGGCTGCAGGGCTTCTGAGGATAACACTGATTGATAATCATTAGAGTCCCACGTGGGAGTATTATGCCTTCATTGCATTTGGTTTCAGCCCTTGCTCAGGGCCAGGAAATGAATTTTTTAAAATCACGCTGTTGTACCGCCGTTGGTTAGCTGCCCATTCCTAAAGTACTCTCCTTTGGGATCCCCAAAATTTTGTAGTTTTTTTCTCTAGTAAGTCTGTATAATTCATAACAAACACTAGGGGATTATTCTTTAATTGTCACTTTGAGGAGAAAGAAATTGAGTCAGACTGACCCTTATCAGCCCATGCATATGGCTGGTAGGTGTCAGGGTGACTTTCAGTGTATTTTGGTCTTATCTCCAGCTGGACTCCAGCTGGATTATGAGACAATATAAATTCAGAGCCTTCTATTCAGAAAAGCCACTCATCTGATCATCCTGGACACACTGGTAATTCTATCTGGTATCAGAGGGGTCATAAACTCGAGAGAAAACCATCTAGAGCTGTGCTGAGAACTTCCTGTGTTTTGATGGAAATATTTCATATCTGCTCTGTCCAGTACAGTGGCCACTAGCCACATGTGGCTACTGAACACTTGAAATGTGGCTAGTGTGACTAGGGAACTGAATTTTAAATCCTGTTTAATTTTTGTTAATTTAAATTATGTAGCCACACATGGCACGGTGCAGATCTGTAAAGTACTATATTCATGATTTTCAAACTTTTTCATTGTAACTCACGGCGAGAAGCACATATTATATTGCACAGACACACACGTGGCACCTACACACATACATCGCCAGTTTTGCCAAACAATACTTAGCCTCACAACAGGTGGTGTACACGGGTATTTTCTATTTTATTCTGTCTTATTTCATTTTTAAAGGTGCTGGTTGCAACCTGCTGAATTGATTTTGGGACTCACAAGTGGGTTTTGACTCTTATATTATCTGCCGCCACCTCCAGACATTTCCCCCATCTCATCGGCTGTCTCTGCCTCTGGCCTCCTTGCAGGGTCTTTGTATTTTCCCTTTTCTCTGCCTGATATGCTTTTCCTTGTATCATCTCATGACTGCATTGCTTACGTTCTCAGGTTTTTACTCAAATGCTCACCAGAGATTTCCTCTTATAACCACCCTACTCTAGGGAGCTCTCTATCCCACTTATCCTGCTTTGCTTTTCTTCATAGCAATGCTCACTGCCTGAAACATGTTCACTGTCTGCCTCCCCAGTGGGGATATCACCTCCTTGAAGTCAGAGACTGTTTTGTTTGCTGCTATGTCCCAGCATCCAAAATAGGCATTCGATGAAATATTTGTTGAATAAATGAGCTGACACGGCCCATGACCTTTCTGAGACTTTTTGTTATGGTTTTATCTGCTGGGTGATTTGAGTCTTCCTTGGTTCCTTTGGAGTTACCGAGCTTATAGCAGTGGCCCGGCTCATGCTCGGGGCACTAGGGATAGATATGCTGGAGCAGAAGGTGGGCACGTCTCTGTCCTCTTGGAAATTTTAATTGGCTTTTGGGCCTCTGTAAGCTAAGAGGAGACACGAGGCCAGTACCTCAGTGGGAATGTTATGCTGGAAGTTGTCTGGATAGGTACTAGGCAATGAGAGGACTCAATGTGGAGAGTTTGTAGTTTTCAAAAGTATAAGCAGCCCTTGGTAGGGCTACAGAGGGGTGGGGACAGCACTGCATGGAGGTCCAGGAAAATAACCACAAATGGAATTTTACACTGAAGCACTGGGGTACTGGCCTCGTGTCTCCTCTTAGCTTATATTGTAGATTCTGTGAGAGTCTGAGACTAGAATTCAGGTCTCATCTTCCATGCCAGAAGCTCTTCCTGTATCTCTTCATGGTTTTCTCTTACATTTTCCTTTCAACATGGAAATAAAAATCGCCAACCTAAAAAAAAACTATTATTGCTCCCATGCTGAGGGGCAAGCTTTATGAGAATTGAGTAAAGGGTTTGGTGGATAGCTATCTCATTATAATCATTCTTTGAAATTTTTATTAGCCAATCTTTATACTTGATGGTTTCTACTTACACCACAGATCTGTTTGTAGTTCTTTGAATCTGTTTTGAAAGCAAAAATTGTTTCTATTCTCAGTCTGTTTTCCCTCATCTTTTCTTTAGAGTCAGATTTATTATTCCTTAGACTTTTCCCCTGTCCTTTATTAGAGAGTCATCAGGAATGTGCTATTTTTTTCTCCTTTGTTAAGTGTACACATTAAACATAATTTTTTGAATGGCTTTCTGTTTTTCAAGAGGAAGTCTTCAGAGACAACCTATTATAATATTAAACCTCCATATAATAAACAGTGGAGCTGGGCCAATACATCCAAAACTTCTGAGCAATCTATTTATATTGCACACTTGAGCTTTTAGCTGCATAAATTTTACAGCACATCATCTGATACTATTTGTGATAAATATTCCCCAGTGATTAAATCATCATTTTACGATCCTTGTGCACAGAAAGAGCATCCACAAAGCTACTCCCTACTCATCCAGCTCAGATGTTAAGACTTCTGGTTTATATTTCAGAAATCTTTTATTAATTTTATTTGAGTTGTTCTAAAGATGTCATGTGGATTTTTATAAAACAGTTTTAAGTAAGAAGTACCTCTTTAGGATGGGTTGGAGGGAGTAGGGATTGAACTGCCTGCTAGGGAAAACCAGAATATGGACCCCGAAGTGACAGAGAAGTTGTATCTTGATGGTCATGGTTAATAAATATTTACAGCGAAGTCTTGAGATGCAGCTCTGCAGTTTTGTTGGCATAAACGTTTCATAACCACGAACTATTTGATGAGCTTGTGGAGCAGGTGACTGGCGCAGTGTGCAGCAGGCTGAAACCACACTCCCACTTGTTAGGGATGATGTGTCTGGAGGCATCCCGTTCTTCCCCTAAGTTAATGCAGTGGTCCCAGCTGGGACTTTTGTTCTCCACTGATGGAGCTCGTGGGAGAGTGACAAGGGCTCCTCTAGCCCTGAGGAATGACTGTTGATTTGCCGCCCCACATGAAGGTAAAGCTAATAGTTTGTGTTTTAAATAATGGGTAGTTAGTTCTGCAAGCAAATGAGCCAGATCCTGCCGCCTGCCAAAGCCCCTCTGGAGGCGCGTGAAGAGTGCTCGCTGGGGTGCGTTAACACCCTCTGCTGTCATGGGCACCGAAAGCCCCTCTTCTTGATCAGGAGCTGATTAAGAGAAAGGGCAGACGTGAAGACTGTGTGGGGAGAGTGGGCCGAGGGGCTGCTGTAGTAGAGCGGGGGGTTAGGGGAGAGCAGATCTGAGAGGAAAGACCAGCTGGTGGGGAGAGGGTGTCCTAATACAGGGTATTTTAAACTTCCTGTGATTGTTGCTATCTATGCCCGGTGTGAGCTGTGGACCAATAGCAACAGCGTCATCTGGAAGCTTGTTACAAATGTAGTCATAGACCTTACCTCAGATTTACGGATTCAGAATCTGCACTTTAACAAGATCTCTAGGTGACTCATATGCACATTAAAGTTTGAGAAATGTTGGAATACTTTCATTTTAATACATTTACAGACCCTTGGTCAAGCATTAAAATGTTAGCAGATTAGTAAGTCATTCAAATACATGCTAGTTTGCAGCCCCCCACTGCCCCGCCATATTTTAGGGAAAGAAGAGCTGAATAACAACAATAACATGAGTTTAGCTGGAAATGGAATTGGTGGAGATTTTAAAACGGTTTTGGCCCTCATGCACCATCACCAACATGAACTCAGAATGGTGCTTTTCAGACTTGACCCGGCATCAGAATTACCAGAGGGCTTGTTAAAACAAAGATTCTTTGATCCCACCCCAGAGTTTCTGATTCAGTAGATTTGAGGTTGAGAATTTGCATTTCTGACAATTTCCCAGGTGATGCCGCTGGTCTGGGGACCGTACTCTGAGAATCACACTCTTCAAGTATAATTCTGATCACGGCAATCGTGTGACATCTTTCTGCCTGTGCCCTGAAGGCAGTGTCCTGGAACCAAATGTGGCTGCTTCTCCTGCCAGGTCTCTCCCCATGTCTCTTTACTTCTGATTCCCAGAGTGTCAGCCTGATGCACCTGCACCTGCGGATTCCCAGGGTACACCTCTTGATCTTCCGAATCAGAATTCCTGAGTGGGGCACATATTCCTGATGGTTCATAGACATAAACTGGTGACTCTTAGGCACACATATAGTATACAGCCATGGCCCTGTGTGTTCCTTCCCAGATGCATTGCATTCTCAGTTTCTAGGGCATGCTTTGCCTTTTCTTGGCCCTTTGTCACTTTGCTTGGGCCACCATTGCACTTGGAACGCCCTCCCAGACCTGCTCACCTGCCAGGATTCTCACATCTTTCCAGGTCTTCCTCAGAAGCTCCCTCCTCCTCATGCCCCCTCCTCTTTTTGAGTTAAATTTACAATATATGGCACATGTAGCTTATTGTGAGATGTAGGTCAGTGGACATTGCCATTAAAAACAAGGAAAAGAATAAGAAAGCTTATGATTTCTCAAAGTTATTAAGTGTTAAAAACTCAGTGGTACATTGCACAAATAGCACTGTCCCTCTGGCTATTAGGTATGTGATTATAGCTCCTGCCTATTTTAGGCTCCTGTACAGCCGATACTTTTATATTCATTCATTTGGTCCCCCATGTACCTGGCTTATAGTAAGTGCTCAATAAATATTAGTTGAATGACGTAAATGTGACTCATTTATCTGTGGGTGAAGTTGACACTATTCCTTTTCTGGTTTGGTCTTTTATTATATGTGGAAATCCATACTCTGCTCTTTATACTGATGAGAAGGGCAAACAAGAAGAGATTCAGCCGGGGGGAATGATGATCTTCATTCAAGCTTTAGATACACGGTGCCTCTCAGGAACCACTCAGAGCCAGTCTGCTACTGCAGAATCCTGGAGGTCTGTGGGACTCAGGATGGAGAGTGGATAGGAGACGGGGTTGGGGGAAGTGCTGCCCTCCTGGACTCTGTATGCAGGGCTTGGGGAAAGCTTAAACTTTAGTCCAGAGACTATGGGTCTCCCGTATCTCTGTAACCCCAGCACTTAGAATAGAAAGCAGGCTGGGAGTCAGTGCTTGAATGACTGAATGCATGCATGCATGCATGCATGAATGAATAATAACATCTTGGTTTGGAGTCCTGTGCAGGTATCAAATCTTGACCTCTTTCTGTCCCATTTGCTTCATTTGTAGGTTAGGAATGTTAATATGTGATCTGACCCTATCTCGAGAAACTTTTGAGAGTCAAAGATAAATTAATTGACCTCAGGGCACTTTTTAAAGTGTTACCTATGTGTTTTTACCTAGAGCAGAAGAGAAACTTTTCTGTATTTCTTACAAACAGCTCTTCTTCTTGGTCCTCAGGGCCTATTTTAAAGATTTGTCAATTAAGGGCCTCTTGGTTCTCTTGGTTGGCTCATTCTCTGCTGATTTTCTCTTTGAATTTTCAGCAAGTGAAGAGCAGGCGTTGAAAGTGTTTCTGTGTCACCATGGTGTATCAAGGGATCTTCCTGCTATACTTGTTTCTATAACAGCTGTTTCTGTACTTTATACTGTAGCTTTTATTGAAGAAACTCCAGGGTTATCAGAATGATTTGCTGTAGCATTTCCTTTTGGAACATAAGCTTTGAAATGAGATCAACAGATAAGAGACACATCAGATGCTGTAGCGAGAGTCGGGGGGAGATGGCATTTGGACTTGGATCACCTGAGTTCAAGTCCTGACTCTGCCCTTCATTTGTAGTATGTGTGATCTTGGGCATGTTTTTTTGTTTGTTTGCTTTCGTTTTCTCTTTCTAATATTTTGTTATGAAGAATTTAAGATATATGCAAAATATGCAGAATAGTATAATGAGCCCCCCATTATCCATCACTCAGCTTCAACAATTATTAACTAATGGTCAATTTGTTTCAACTGTAGTTCCATCTACTATTCTTCCCCCAATATATTTTGTAATAAAATCCAAGATGTTGTATTATTTCATTCATAGATATTTCAATATGAATCTATAAAAGATAAAGACTTTTAAAAAAACAACTAAAATCACATCTGAATAAGCTGATAACTTTCTAATATCAGGTTTCTGGGCAAATTTCCAATAGAATCAAAATGTTATAAATTTTCTTTTTGTTCTTAAAGTTTGTTTGAATCAGGATCCAAATAAAGTCCACATCTTGCAATTTGTAAAAATGTCTTTAAGGTTTTTTTTTTGATCTATAGGTTCTCCCTCATCTCTCTTTTTTCCCATAAAAGTGCAAAGAAAAAAAAAAACTAGATTGTTTGTGTTATAGAATTTCTCAACCTGGATTTTACTCATAGCATCTTTATGCTGTATTTTCTGTAAATTAGAGGCATGGTCAGATTTAGGTCAGGTTTTTGGTTTTGGATCTTGGCCATGTTATTTGCTCTTTTGCTCCTCTGTGAAATGGGGTGTATACTAGCCCTCTCTTAGCTGACACAGAATTTAAAGAGAAGATCCAGGGAAGGGCCACATACATGCCGCATACAAAATAGTTTTCGTTATGATAGGATTACAATTTTTTATAAGTATCTGAGGGGAGTGGGCCCCAGGGAAGAAGTTTTCCTCCCATGTCAATCAAACTAAATATTTCAGTGTGGTGCTATGTCAGAAAGCTGAACACCAGTTGGTCTTGGGTGTGAATTCCTGCTTTTCCACTTAGTAGTTTTCAGAAATGGGGCAAAGTACTTACACTCTCTGAGCTTTCCTCCTTCTCTCAAATGTGGCTAATAAAGTAGTGGAAAATAGAGATGATGTCTGTAAAGAGCCTTGAATGCAGTGCTCATCATGGGGTTGATGCCTTTTGTTAGTGTTGTTTTGATACGTGTTCTCACATGGGACTTGGTGCCACTTAGGGGGTGAAGAGATTCTGGATGCAGCTGAGTAAGCAAGAGGCAGGTGCAGTAGGCTGGAGATGTAGCTAAAATTCTTCTTCTCCTCTTTTAAATGTATTTGGGGATAAAGTAATCTAGAATATGTTTAAAAGAAACAAAAGTAAACCCTTTAGGTGCTGAGCTCGATTGCATTTACTGATGTACAGATGTGGGACTGTGGATGAGAAACATCTACTTATTTCCATTATGGTCAAGAGAAAGGCTAGAATTCCGTTTTACACTGTACCAGCTATGATATGGGTGGAGTAACCCAGCAGATATCAGCTTAGCCAAATGATCAAAGGTGACAGCACCAGTAATGGGGCATATCGACATGTACCCCCTCTTCTGATGCACTGAGAAGGGAAAAACATCACATCTGGGCATTTATTACTAAAAATACACCAGCTTGCTCTATCATCAGAAGATATCAAACCCAAATCAAGGGACATTCTACAAAATACTTGATCAGTCCTCTTTGCAGATGCGAAGGTCATGAAAGACAAAGGCTGAACTGTCAGATTGGTGGAGGCTAAGGAGACTTGAGAACTAAATGCAGGATTGGATCTTGCATAAAAAAAAGAACATTAGAGGAAAAGCTGGCAAAATTCAAATAAGGTCTGTAGAGTACTTAATAGTAATTTATCAGTGTTATTTTCCTGGTTTTGGCAGTTATATTATGGTTATGTAAGATGTTACCATTAGAGAAAGGCCAGCTGAAGGGTACTGAACTCTCTGTACTGTTTTTGTAATTTTCTGTAAGTCTAAAATTATTTCAAAAGTTAAAAACATGGTATTGGGATATATGGCAGTTTTTGTGAAATGCACCGTTTTATAGGAAGTGGAGGGCATTCATTTGTGGCATGTGAACTTTGGAGCATGTGAACTTTGGAGCTTGAAACACCAATTCACTCTTGAGCTAAAGCAGTCAAGTTATATCTTGACTGATGAAATTCCTGACTGTCAGTTGAGTGCGAGGTGTGTCAACTCTATGAAATTCCAGGAGGCCATCCTGGTGCACTGGTGGTAGGATACCTGGAGTTGACAGTGTTTTGGCTGTATCACCTTTCGCTTAGTTGATTTGTCAGGGCTGACTAGCTGATAATAATGGTTACCTCTTCAGATTGGATGCCTGTTATACTCTAGAAACTGAGTGCTAAGTGCTTATCATCATTAACCCTCATAGCATCCTTGAAAGAGAGATGATAAACAGCCCCCTCCCCACCCGCCCCAATTTTATGATACGGCTCAGAGATTCATTTGCCTAGGATCACTCAGCTGGAGTGGAAATCTGACTCCAAAGCTCAGATTCTGATAGCTGTGCCATTCTGTTCTCCTTTCCTCTTAATGGATGCTCCCCCGACCAGTCTAATGCCTGTCCTCCCCTGTGGGGCCTCCAGACCTGGTCCCTCCATTATCATTTCTGCCTACACTGGTTAAAAAAGAAATAGGGGATACCAGTATTTTTCTATCCCTTATTATCTGTTTAAGCACAGGACTGGCATTTTATGTAGGCTCTTTGGCTCTGTTAAATACATTTCTGTGGTTAAATATGTTTGGGGGAACTTGGGGATAAATACGTTAAATAGTTCTCCACCTTTACCCAGGGAACTGAATGTAGCTGGAGAAAACCACACAACCAGCCTGACTAGACTCATCAGCTAACCGCAGGTGGCCCCTTGGAGCTGCCTAGCAGTGCTACTCTACCCCCTTACCTAGTCGCCTGCCACCCTCTGGGATGACTGCTTCAGATCTTTTTCTCCATTATGAAATCTCCATATCTCCCAAGAAAAAAACAGGTAGTCCGAAAGAGGATTTCCATAAGCTTTTACCACTGCCATGAGCAAGCTGCCCGACTCCTGCTTGCTTTGTTCAGGGTGAGCCATCTTTCATTCTTGTGCAGAGGTGGAGGACTTGCTGCCGACAGTTTTCCTCCTTCACGTCCCCTCTTTCCCATTGCAGATAGGCATGTTGATCTGTCTTCCATTTTAGAAATCCCTCCCTTGACCATATCCCCCCTGCTCCCATCAGCTGCTGCTCTGTGCCCTGTTCCCCTTTTCAGCGAACCCCCTTGAAAGATTTTTTTTCCTATAGATTGCCTCCAATTCCTCTCTTCCCATTCTCTCTTTCTTTAAATTGAGGTGAAATTCATTTAACATAAAACTAACCATTTTGATGTGTTAAAATGTACAATTCAGTAGTATTTAGTACGTTCACGGTGTTGTACAACTACCTCTATCTAGTTCTAAAACCTTTCATTGTCCCAAAATAACCCCCACCCTACACACATACTTGTTAAGTAGTCACCTTCTATCCTCCCTTCCCCTACCTCCCCGCCCCCAGCCCCCAGCCTCCTGCAACTGCAAATCTGTCTCTATGGACTTACCTATTTTGTATATTTTTATATACATGCAGTCATACAATATGTTGACCTTACTTCACTGAGCATAATGTTTCAAAGGTTCATCCATGTGGTAGCATGCGTCAGAATTTCACTCCTTTTTATTGCTTAGTGATGGCCCATTGTATGTATCTAGCACATTTTGTTTATCCATTTATCCATTGATAGATATTTGGGTTGTTTCCACCTTTTGGCCATTGTGAATAGTGCTGCCATGAACATTCATGTAGAAGTGTTTGAGTATCTGTTTTCAATACACTCAGGCATATCCCTAGGACTGGAATTACTGGGTCATATGGTAATTCCATGTCTCACTTTTTGAGGAACCACCAAATTGTTTGAAAGCTCAGACCAAGTGGCTGGACCACCTTACCTTACATTACCACCAGTGATGTACAAGAGTTCCAATTTCCTTACATCCTTACCAACATTTGATATTTCCTGTTTTTCTTTTAATAGCCACCCTAGTAGATGTGAAGCAGTATTTCTTTATGGTTTTGATTTGCATTTTCCTAATGGTTAATGATATCAAACATCTTTTTATGTGCTTGTTGGCCATTTCTCTGCCTTTGGAGAACTCTCTATTCAAGTCCTTTCTCATTTTTTCATTAAGTTGCTTGTTTTTTTTGTTCTTGAGTTTCCCATTCTTTCTGGGATCTACTCTTCTCAGGCTTTCTCCCTTATTCCACAGAGTTGCTCTTATCAGGGTCACCAATGGCTTCCTACTTTTTCAAGTCCAGTGGTCCATTTTCATTCCTTATTTTATTGTTCTCACAGAAACATTTCAAGAAGGATCACTTTTTCTTCTTGAGATGCTTTCTTCACTTAGCTTCCTAGATACCATTATTTCTTTGTTCTTTTCAGCATCCATTGCTGGTTCCTCCTTGTGTTCATGACCAGTAAACATTAAACGTCCTCAGGGCTTAGTTTTCACACCTCCTCTCTATCTCCATGTCCCTGGGTGACCCCATCATTCCAGTTGTTCAGGCCACAAATCTTGGAGCTGTCCTTGATCTCTTTTTTTTTTTTTTACCTCATCCACTTGGCTCTACCTTCTGATCATGTCTCACAACCCCCACTGCACTCACCCTGACCCAAAACACCATCATTTGTCAGCTGGAATTTTGAAGTAGCCTATTAACTGGGCTCTGTGCTTCTTCCCTTGCATCTACCATATATTCTATGCGAAACATAGCAAGAGAGATCTTGTTAAATTGTGAGTCAGATCATGTTACAGCTGTGCTCTGAAACCTCTAATTGGATCTCCTTTCACTCCAGGTTTTAACTAAAATCTCTCTGTGATTTAGTCCTGGCTTCCTTTTCCATCTTGTCTCCTATCATTCCCCACTTTGCTCATACTGCTGCAGCTAATGTTAGCTTCTTTGCTGTGCTCAGACCTGCCAAGCACACTCCTGCCTCTGGGCCTTAGCAGATACTGCTTCCTCTTCCAGGAGTGCCCTTTCTCTTGAAAACCATGTGGCTTTCTCCCTTTTTGTCTGTGCCCAAATGTCACTTCGTCCATGAGTTCTCTGCTGACTACCATTTATATAAAAAAATAATATCCTCCCTGTTCTGATCTCCCTTACTTTGCTTGATTTTTCTCCTTAGCACTTATTTATTGCTTGGTATCCCTTATTAGAATGTAAACTCTATGTAAGCAAGGGCTTTTTAAAAAAAAA
>NW_011888812.1:214424-231954 GCF_000151845.1 Pteropus vampyrus
AAATCTCTCTGTGATTTAGTCCTGGCTTCCTTTTCCATCTTGTCTCCTATCATTCCCCACTTTGCTCATACTGCTGCAGCTAATGTTAGCTTCTTTGCTGTGCTCAGACCTGCCAAGCACACTCCTGCCTCTGGGCCTTAGCAGATACTGCTTCCTCTTCCAGGAGTGCCCTTTCTCTTGAAAACCATGTGGCTTTCTCCCTTTTTGTCTGTGCCCAAATGTCACTTCGTCCATGAGTTCTCTGCTGACTACCATTTATATAAAAAAATAATATCCTCCCTGTTCTGATCTCCCTTACTTTGCTTGATTTTTCTCCTTAGCACTTATTTATTGCTTGGTATCCCTTATTAGAATGTAAACTCTATGTAAGCAAGGGCTTTTTAAAAAAAAAATTTATTTTTTAATTTTTTTTTATGTTCACTGCTGTAGTCTCAATGTTTATAGCTATGCCCAGTACAACAACATAGATACCTGGGACTTCTTCTAGTTTGTGATATGCGAATGTTCATTATAAATCTCCAGAGAGGGTCTGTTTTTGCAATATTCCTCTCATCTTTCTTTGTTTTATTTCTTTCTCGCTCTTCTGTCTCAGTTCCCCAGATGATCCCCACTGTTCCCTTTGGGATGTCTGCACCCTGAAGGGGCCCCGGGCAGCTCTATCACATTATAGGATCAGACTTACCTTGGCTCTGTCAGAAGCAGCTCTGAGAGGGCACGGGGTATTTCTGCTTTGTTCACCACTGTGGTCCAAACACCTAGCACCATGCTGTTCACGTAATAGGTAGCCAATTAGTATTTGTTGAATGAACCTTTGAAGTAGCACCAGGGAAATCTCATTTCACTTGACCTTGCCCCATGATGACTTATAATTAGGGTCCATCTTAAATGAATTTTCTTTGAAAATACTTTTGAGCATATAGTGCCAATGGGTTTCATAAATGGAAAAGTTTCGTGTAGTGCTTTCTGGGCACAAGAATAGTATTTTTCCTTTGTAAAGCTGCTGAGATTCTAAATGGAAATCAAAATACCTTTTCTTCCCATTTTTTTTTTTTTTTTATGATCTCAGCTCACAAACAATAATATGGATATTCTTGGAAAGATTCTTTAGGTAGTTTCAATAGTTTGTGGTAAATAGATTTAAAAAAAATTCCATTTGGGTATTTAATTTGAAAGCCATCAAAATGTATAAAGCAGCCTGTGTAATCATTGTTCCCAGAGGAAACTCACTGTGGTGAACTGCCCATCTTTTGATTGTGAAAAGAATCAAGAAATGATGTCAGCCTGCCATATAAATTGTGTTTTGGTATTTTATTTTTCCCCCCTAAAAATGGTCAAAAGAAAAGCTGTGTTATTTCTGGAAACTAGGAAAATAAAAGGTTACTCGGAAAAGCCCAAGATTTTTGTATTTCAGCCTGTTCTCTTAAGCACAGAATGATGTGCTCTATCTTTTTAGATTTTCCAAGGGTGTTTCTCTGATTTGCCCAGTAAGAGGAATTGCTTTGCATCTGGCTAATTAACTCTGAGTGCTAATGTCTGCGTATTAGTGTCTTGACTTGCTTTAATTAAACTCAGCAAATTCAAAGGCCACCTGAATAGAGATGGGACAGACATTTGCTTTAGAAAGAGACAGTGAGACCAAAGGTGAGGAAGCAGATGGGGCTATAATTTAGACCCCGGTGTCAGGTTGTTGTTTTTTTCCTCTTTTTTTTTTTTTTTTTGAGGGGGGGTTAGTTTTTCATAGAAGCCACCATAGTTACAGTGTCTCTGTATATCTCACACATTATCCCAGTGAGGAAACTGTAGCAACTTGTGGTTGCACATGAAGTAACCTAATTTTTTTACAATTCTGTAGCTTTTTAAAAACCTTTTTGCTGCTACACATTTTATGGTTCTTTTTAAAAGACTCATAGGAGTGAGGTGTGAAATGTCTAGTGGCTAACTATAATATTTATTGAGGTCTTATGATGTGCCAGGCTTTGTCCTAAAAGTGTTAGCTAATTTAATTCCAAAGTAACCCTGAGGTAGTGTATTAGTTTGTGTTCTCCAGAGAAACAGATCCAATAGGAGATATCTATATATCTATGTGGCTATACCTATATCTATAGCTGTAGCTATAGCTATACCTATATCTAGAGAGACTTATTACAAAGAATTGTCTCACACAGTTACAGAAGCTGAGAAATCCCAAGACCTGCATTTGGAGGACCAGAAGAGCCGATGGTTTAGTCGTAGTGCAAGTCTGAGTCTGAAGGCAGGAGAAGACCACTGTCCCAGCTTAAAAACAGGCGGAGAGAGCGAGTTTTCTTACTCAGCCCTTGATTCTATTCCGGCCTTCAGAGGATAGGTTGGGGTCCACCCACAATGGGGAGGGCATCGTCTTTGCTTAGTCCACAGATTCACATGTTAATTTCCTCCGGATACCCTCACAGTCACACCCAGAATAATGTTTAAGCAAATATCTGGGTACCCCGTGGCCCAGTCAAGTTGACACATGAAACTAACGATCACGGTAGGTACCGTTTTTATCCTTTGTAGAGATGATAAAAAAAGAGGTACAGAATGACTAGGAACTTGTCCAAGGTCACATGCTGGTAACCATGGGAGCAGAACACAAATCCAGGCAGTCTGAGTCCCCAAATCCTCACTCTTACTTGGTTTAGCAAATTACTTTCCAGAGGAGGAAACTGAGAATGGGGGAGGGAGGGTGAGAAAGCGGCGAAGCTGGGGAGTCCAGGATCGTGCCTAAGCGTAGCTGTAGCCGCTAGTTAGAGGCAGGGCTGGGATTTGAACCTGGGTCTCCTCTCACCTGGCCCAGCCCCCAAGAATCCTGCAGCTCCAACATGGTATATCACTCTCTATAATGGAGGTTTCACTTGTGAAAGGAAAAGAATTAAAACACTGGAATTGTTGACTTAAGCACTCTATGCGGTTCAAGCTTTCTCATTTTATTAGCATTATAATTTGTGGCTATAATATTTCCAGTCTTAAAATATTCTCGGATGAGCTGGCCTGTATGGATGAGTATGGTGATTATTTTAATAACAGTACCTTCTGTTTCTAGACCACTTCAAACTTTTTAGAGCACTCATATATACGCATTCTTTTAAAAATGGATTAGCTTGACAAAGTGGATTTACTCTAGGGTGGTGGCCTTTTGTGGATGTGAATGGAGAAAAGGTTTTATTTTTTGCCTCCTCTTAGCCAAGATTAAAAAAGAAAAAATGAGTTATGAGAAGTTGCCAGAAGAGAAAAGGGTGTTTATTCAAGCAGCATGATCACTGCAGGCACCTCTGATGGAAACTGAAAGGCCCTGGACCAGGAGGTGAAGAGTCCTAGAAATGGCATTGAAGGCAGACAGTTCTGGGTTTTCACTCGCGACTCTGCTGCTTACCAGTGAGAGACACGGCGTCACCTCGCTGAACCTTTCCTCATTTGTAAGGTGGGGATTACACTTCGTACCTTACAGAATAGTTGTAAGGATGTGTTTGTCCCGTGCACGGCACATAGTGAACCCTATTACAACTTGCCCCACCTCCTACTGGTAAAGCCCACCTTTGCCAACCCTGAGAAGACCTTCACGCTGCCTACTCTTTCCCACCCAGTTACTGCACTTACAGTGATCAGATTTTTTAGAATTCTTGTCCCCGCCAGGGGGTCAGCAAGGGAGTCATCCTGTTGCTCTAGGTCAGGTGTAGATGCAGAGGACCTGTCCCTCTCCCCCCACGTGTGTGCCCAGACTGGACAAAGGGGCCTCTTCTCTGGTTCCTGATTTGCATTCTGGATTTCTTCTCTGAACCAGGCCTCCCTGGCTGGCCCACTACCCTCTGCTTACCCCTCTCCAGCTCTGTCCAGGTCACTCTCCACTTTGCTGTCCCTGTCTCTCCTTTTTCATTGTTGGCCAGCCATTGGTGTCAAACTGGACAGATCTTTTTCTCATTCTTAATTTTCTTTTGGACAAAGATTTGGTTCACACGGAGCATTTTAGAAGGAGCTATACTATTGCAAGAGAAGTAGTAGATTTGGTTAATTGAGTCAAATTCCTGGTTATTTCTTAGAGGTAAATTATTTAAGCAGGTGATTTACTAACTGTTGGCTGGTGGCTTCAGTAAACTGACTGGCCTATTTGAACAAAACTGCCAAGCTGGCGACCAGTTTAGACACAGACTTAATGTCCCATTCATGGTTTTTACCTTGGTTTCTCCTTATCTACTGCCTGGAATATAACAGCAGAACTCCTTTGAACCTAGCTCTTTATACTTTGTCTGGAACTGACTTAAAAGGGTCTGGAAGTTTCAGCAGATGGGAGCCAAGACTGGAGAGATCTCAGCAGTGCTGGGGGTGACAGATGGAGGGCTGCTGCTCCCGCAGGGGCCCCAAGTACTGGACCAATGGTCACTCTGGCCAGCACACCCAAGCCAGGAAAAGGCAAGGATGCAGGGGGGCACCTGTGCCTTCCATGCCAACAAAAAAGGCAGTTTATTAGAGTAGAACCTGTGACACCAATTATTTGATTCCATGTAACTTTTTAGAATTACTGTCATTTGAACTTTTTGACTGGATTCAGTTCCAGAAACATCTCTCAGGGACCCAGGTGTATGAGGCTCCATTTTCAGTCGGAAGGCCCTCCTTACATTGCTATAGCTCCTGAAAGCACCCTATATGGGGCAGAGGGATTCTTCCTCTATTGATATTTTCCCTTTCAGCTCCTCTGTGATCAAAGTGCAGAGATTTGAAGGTCTTTTAGGATGTCACGTTGGGGCTCCCAGAAACTGTGGTTCTCGTTTGCACAGGCCCATCAGATCCATCACATGCAGGTGACTGGTCATTTCTGAACATGTTCCGGTCAGTTAGTGATTTTGAGCTGGAAAAAATCTCCATGCTGCCCTCTGAACTGGTTATGTTTCTGACTCTTCCCATCTCTTCTCCTGCTCTCTGCAATGGATCCTGATCCCGAAAAGGAAGGTCTTTGTGATTTAGCTTGTGGGCCTGGGAAATCTGATCATCATGTGCCACTTACCTGTGGGAGACCAAATCTCAGAGAGAAGGTGGAAGTTATGGAACAAGATGTTTACAAAAAGGGACCTAATCTCTCACAAAGGATTGGGTGAAATTACCATTCCCTTGAAAATTTTAAGTTTTGGAGTATACGCTGAAGAGTTTGATTTCATTTGCATTTAGATTTCTCTTATACTGTGGAGTTGTATTAAATTACAACATAATTATAGTTTGCTTGAAAATTAAAGAATAAGTTATATCTAACATTTCTTGGCTGAGCAATCAGTTCAAGGTTAGCCTTGTCCAGCTTATATCTTTCGTGAGTAATTAGCTCCCAGCTACTCTCTCCTTTCTAACTAGGATGGTTTGGACAAGTCTCAAAACTCAACCAGGGTGGTGGACTCAGAGATGTCCAACTGTCAGCATTCACACTTAACTACTTAAATATGCCTTCTGATATTTCATACCTTTGAATCACTTTCCTTCTTTCTGAGTACTTTGTTTTAAAATTCCTTTAATGAGGGTCTGTGAGTAGTGATCTCTGCCCATTTTTGTTTGCCTGGAAATGTCTTTATCACACCCTTGTCTTGAGAGATAGTTTAGCTTATTCTAGATTGACAGTTATTTTCTCTCAACTCTTTGAAGATGTAATTTTACTTCCATTTTTGATGCTGAGAAGTCAGCTCAGTCTTTGTCAGTGATCTTTCTTTTCTCTCTGCCATTAGTTTCTTCTTGATTTTGGTTTCTTCAGTGTCACTAAATGTTGAAATTTTTGATGTCTAGGTATTGGTTTATTTTTATTTATTATGCTTGGGATTTATCACTCTTCTTCAATCTGAGAATTCATGTCTTTCATTTAAAGAACTTTTAGCACTTACTTTTTTGAATATTGCTTTGACTTAATTCTCCTTATTTTTTTTCGCTTTTTAGAAACCACTAGGAATATGTTAAACTTTCTCACTTCATGTTCCATATCACTTAGCTTCTTTATGTGTTTTACTTTTGTCTCTCTGTGCTACATTTTGGACAGTTTCTTCAAGTCTACCTTAAGGTTTGTAAAATCTGTCTGGCTATGTCCAATATGTTACATACCTGTTTTGTTTGTTTGTTTTCATTATTTTCATTTTATATTTGAGAAATTCTATTTAGCTTTTTAAAAAATTATGTACTCAATTATCTTCATATCTTTAATCCCCTCTATTACTTCTTTACACAATTAAACTTATTTATTTTCTATTCTGTATCTGTTCATTGCAGTATCTCCAGTTTTCTGATCACTCACTCATAGTGACTTACCCTTATTTTAGTGATTTTCTGTTGGGAGCTCGTTTGTCTTGAAACATTTTCTGTGGGAATTATTAGAGTCCTGTGTTTGAAGTGTCTTTCTCAAGAGACAAAGGATTAGCATTTGTTTCAGCCACCAGGTAATGACAAATAAGGGCATCTTTAATCACCTTTTCAGCTACGAGTTCATGGTCACTGGTGATGGTCATTATTCTTCCAAGCCACACTGGTAGTGTGAACTCTGGTCCTAAAACTACATGAATGTGGGCTTTTGGTTAGAGATTCTCAGGAGAGACTTTTTTTCCTGCCTCACTAAGAGCCCAGGCCAGGATAGATAAGTCTCTTTCTGAAGGACGGGGCTTTTTTTTCTGCTTTATTCTCTGAGGTTGTTTCCATTATAGGATTTTAGAAAGGGGTATTTGATTGGGCCTCTGACCATGATCAGGCCAGGTCCCCAGACCACAGCAGTATGTAAATACCCAGGCTCATAGGTCAGCTAATGTCCTTGGAGCAAATGCCAGCTCTGCATTCCATGGTAAAATTATACTTTCTTTTAGTTTCTGGCTTCCAGTTGTATCCTTTACTTCATTGCAACCTCAACCATGTTTTAAAACAAATTAAAAGGGTTTTTTAAATCCTTTTCTGCAAATGATCTGTATTAGAAGAGGCTTCTTCGCCTATCTAGTTGGAGAACAAGGGTTTTGTATGTGCTAGGCACTATTTTAGAGTGTGGAATACAGAAATGAATGAGCAAGGCTATAAGATCCCATCTCCTGCAGAGCTTCCATTTAAGTAGGGTGGAGAGAGGAAACAAATAATATCTAAGATTTTAAAAATTCACAGTGATCCATGTAAGGGATTTGGTCCTGTATCTCTTTATGTATTTGTCTATTTTAATCCTCTCATCATTGTGTTGTAAGTCGAATCTACCCATCATTCTGCGGGAGTTGAATAAAAACCACCTCATTATTAAGCGATAGGTTAATTCAGTGATAAGGATAACGTGGTAGAGAAGCCCTTGAATTTGGGCTCAGAGTTAGATAGCATCTACATCCAACTAAAGTAGTTGTCCTTATGTGATTTGTTACAATATGTGTGGGCCAGAAATGACTTTTTAATGACAAACTGAGAGTACTCTTTTAAGGCACAAATACAGCTCTCCTCTGCAATTAACCACGTTTTAAAGCCATGTCTTCATTAACAAAATATTTTGCCTCATTTTTATCAGTGACATAGACAGGTCAAGGAGTAACAAGTAATTAGTACCTTCCAGTGTTCAAACGAATATGTACCTTTTAAAATTGAAAGCGCAGTGAGAAAAGAAAAACAAAATGTTTTTTTTTCTTAAACAATGAGATAATCAACACATCTGATAATAAAGTTGATATAAGAGAGTTTGATCATCCAGTGATCTGCTTTGGAGTCAAATGCTATTTGAGAGAAAGCTATTTTTATAAGAAATGTCTCAAAATATCAAATCAAAGAACCTTGTAAATGAGCTTGGTTTACTGAGCCTCTTTTACCTGATTTAGAAACAGCTCCTGCTAATGAGATATGCTATGAGATTTTCGGAGGTGAGTGGGTAAGATGCTGCAGTTTTCAAAGTCGTTGATTTTGCTTGGTGCCTCCAAATTGGTTTTAATTAGTAAGTAGTCAGAAAGTCTTACCCTTTTTGGTGTCATGGGTTGGTAGTCTGGTGAAGTTTATGGATCTCTTTCAGAATGATAGTTTTAGTACTTAAAACAATCCATAGGATCGAAAAAGAAGCCAAATCTATTGAAACATGGCTTTATTCACGGACTCTGAAAAGATACCTAGATTATTCACCTCTGTGACATCTCTATTCTTGATGGAAAATGTAGTAGATGATATGACTAGTTTCCTCAATTTCTGAAAAGAGGAAATGAAACTGGTACCAGCTATACAGAGGCGCCGTCTGTCGGTAGCCTTACCACATATGTGTGAATGAAGTGTTTCTGCTGTGGTCACAACATGGTACCTTGGAAAGGAACTTTCTAAGTTCTTAGTTTTGTACTCTTGGGGTTTCCAGTAAAATATGAAATTATACAAGGTCAGTGCTACCTAGGTTTATTGATTTTCTGAGTTAAAGATGACCTCAGAAAACAAACGAAAAGAAGGGAAAATAAACGGAGTCAATTTATCTTGGAAAGCTGTAATTTATTCATTAACTGCCACAATAGAAAAAAATATTGTTTATTCACTGTTCTTTCCAGTATGAAAGAAAACATTGAACTGCTTCAAATCATTGGAAACAATCTAATCGGATATCCTTAGAGGACTGGTTCATTATGTTATGTCTGTATAATACAATTCTGGGCAGCCATTAAAAAGAATAGAGATACATGTGCTCTCGTAGAATGAACTCTAAGATATGTCATTAAATGAAAGGAAAGTTGTAGATAAGTGCATTGTGTGTTCTCACTTGTAAAATGTGTCCATTCATAAAGCATGATATTTCTGGAAAGAGACATCAGTAACTGGTAACAATGATTATTTCTGGAAAGGGAACTTGAGGTCCGGAGGGTGATGGGGGAGACTTATTTTCCATTGTCTATCTATTTGTATTGTTTGAATGTTTTGCCATGTGTATGTATTAGCAGTTCTAATTAAGTCATTAAAAAATGAACTGTCCTTGCTTCTAGCAGCTATTAAGATTGAAATTAAATAAGCATATAAAGAATATGTACTAATTAAGCCTGTCAAATAACGTATTTCACTAATACTCCACTCTCTGCACCAAGAAGACATTCTCGACAATTAGGCCTGTTCCAAATAAGCCAACTGGTACTTGAGTTCAGGATGCAGATGGTGAGGCCCAGGGTTCAGGATGTTCCCTGTGTCCTGAGTGTCCTCCTGGGGACCTGGTCTCTCCCTTTTACACACACTGCTTTGTAGCTGTCTGTGTTCTCTTCCGCGCTTCTCTTTGGTCTGTCAGCTCCTAGAGGCATGTGTCTCACACAGTGTCTGGTGCATAGCCGGCCCACAATAAATGGTGAAAGAATGAGTCACTCTTGATCCTGCCGAGAGTGAAGCCTAGGGATGTAGAAATCGGTAGTAGGCCTTGACTCTTTTGGTAGCAGAGAAGGTGGCAAACCCATGACCCCTCGTCCTGGTGGTTCCCAGCTGGATGGGGGCTGGGGGGGCCAAAAAGGAGGGCGGTGGTGTTGAAGGGAAACCAGGAAGGACTGAGCCTGGTAAGGGCACCATTCCTGGGCATCCCTAATTTTATCCCCAAACCTCTGTTGTGGGGGTGGTTTCTGGTGGAGGAGACAAAGCCAGCAGCACAGTGGGAGCAGCAGGAGGGAGAAAATCAGAGAGAAGTTGGATAACAGCAGTTGTTCAGTGAAATTTCACAGTGCCTTTCAAGAATGAAATTCAATTTATATTTAGAATTTGATTTTAATCCAGAAGGAACACACAAGCCGGTTAATATCAAGACCGTAAGAAATAATTTGTGTCAGTTACCGAAAGGATTTGTAATCAAGTGTGAAAGGGATGTCTGGTCATGCTCATTCATTTATTCATTCATTCATTTACTCCATATTTATTGCTGAGACATTGTGTCCCATGAGGGATCCAGAGAAGTATTAGATAGGTCTTCCCTAAATAGGTGATCACCAAAAAATAATTTTACATAATGGCTAAGAATGGACTCAGATTCCTGGGTTCAAATCCGGGCTCCATTATTTGCCATCCATGCGACCTTGAGCAGGTTGTTTAATCTCTTTGTGCTTCGGTGTTCTCATTGTTAATATGGGGGATAGTAGTGCCTACTTCATAGGATTAAACAAAATAACAGATATAAAGTTTTTAGGACAGTGCCCGGCACAATCAGGATTCAATAAATGTCAGTTTTTAAAAAACCATTTATTGATTTATCAAACTTTTTTTGGAGCCCCTGCTCTGTAGCAGGCACTGCTATATGTGAGGGGGTGGGGCAGGAGGGGTACCAGTTCCTGTTTTCAGAGAACTTAGCCATCAGTTGGTGTATCCGTTATCTCTTCCTTTGCAACAAATTATCCAGCACTTAGTGGATTGAAACCATGATACATATTACTTATCTTTTACAGTTTCTGTGGGTCAGGAACTCAGGATTAGCCTGGCTGGGTGGTTCTACTCAGTTCTCTCATGAGTTTATAGCCAAAATATTGGCCGGAACTGCTGTCACCTGGAGGCTTGACTGGGCTGGAAGACGCATTTCTAAGGTGTCTCACGCATATGACCAGCCGGTTGATTCTTCCCACGTGGGCATCTCCATGACACTGCTGGAGTGTCTTCATAATATGGTGACTAGCTTTTCTCAGAGCAAGTTATCCAAGAGGCCAAGCCAGAAACTTCAGTGCCTTTTATGACAGCCTCAGAAGCCAAACACCATCACTTCTGCTGTTTTCTGTCAGTCTCACAGCTCAGCCCTGATTTAATGTGGGAGGGGACTATGCACTGGCTTTAGTACCAGGAGGTGGAGACCCTCGTGTACTGCCTTGGAGGCTGGCTGTCACAGTTGAGGAGGAAGACATATAATCACTGGGAAAATGCCCTGATGGAGATATGCTACAGGGAGCTTCTTGTGGAAGCACAGTCTTGCCAGGAAAGGAAGACGTGAAGCTTGTTGAGCTCAGAAGGAAAAGAATTTTGGCTTGGAGTGAGTGTGAGGAAAGGGAGTGTCCAGAGCAGAAGGAACTGCAGGAGGAAAGGCACAGAGGCCAGAATGAGCATGGTATACCTTGGTAGCCTGAGCACATCCGTTATCCCAGAGCAAAGCCTCTGGTCGGGCAAGGGCAAGAAGATATATGTGGGGATGATGTCAGGACTGACCTACCTATATGGGAATGACGTGGTGATGGTTGAGACGAATCATGACAGCTGCACTTGTGCTCAGAAATGAAACTATTTCACATTCTTTAAGGATTTACCTTCTAAAATACCTTCTTGGCATCTGTCTATCAATCTATCTGTCCATCCATCCATCCAACTTATTAATATTTATGTATTTCATTTGGACTATGTGACAAGTAGCCTCTTAAGAAAGTGACCACCACCGTTTCTGTTTTGTGTGTGTACACACACACACACACACACACACACACACACACACAGTTTTAGTGTATTTTGCTTATTTTTTTTCATAGCACTAATCGTTACTTGGCATTATATTGTATTTTATGTTTACTGCTGTGTTCATCTCTAGAATATAAACTCCAGGCACTTTGTGTTTACATCATTGTACCCCTAGTGCCTAGAATAATGCTTGGCACATATTAGGGCTCAGCAAAGATGTGGTTGAATTAATGCAAGAGTGAAATGAGGTGATAGAGGTATGCAGAAGACGCTGTGGGAGCTCGAAGGGAGGAAATGTTCAGGTCTTCCTGAGTCTGTAAAGAAGATGCGTAGAGAAGGCTTCGCAGAATACTTGCTATGCGAATTGGGCTTGCCGGGTGAATGAGCTGAGAATGAACATTCACAGAGGAGATTTTGGGAGCAAAGAAATGGAGACATGAGAGCATGGCCACAGATCTAGATGATGTTTCTCTTTATGCATTTTGTGAAACCAAAACTATAATTACAAGATAAGAAAAGCATTTTCCAGAACTTGCCTTTATATAACAATTTATTAAAGAAACACGTCAGAGGAAGTATATTTTGCGGATATTTCTGAACTTAAAACTCTTCTAGTCCAAATGATAGATGTTGCTCGTGCTGCAGCTATAAATGTATACTCAGAAACATGAATACCAGAGTTGCATGTCCTTCCCATTCTTGAGCCTTATCCTCAGTACTGCATGCATTTATCTTTTAAAATATACTTCCTTGCTGCAGTGGCAATACATCTAGTTTTCTCTACAGACTTGAAATGAGATGTGGTTTTCGACATCTCTTTTGACTTGAAGATGTTTTTAATATCACACTGGTACTAGATAGAGCCACAGTTCAGGATATTTTACAGTAAAGGAGGTGGCAGGTCTGTGATGAGGATAGGTTGAATCACGTATTGTTAATAAGCTGTACTCTAGAACTAGCTTAACATTTTTTAGGCTGTTATTTCCCCAGTCTTCTTCAGTGCCTGAAAAATGTGTTGGCATGCCTGAAAGTACTTCCAAGTTCTTTGTCCATGAACTTTAGAAAATAGCTGCTCAGAGAAAAGATAAAATCTTCATAGAGTTCCAGGTACTGTCTTTACGAAATTTCTCCACAGTGGCAGCCACATTCAGGTAATCCGAAAGTATTAATGTCTTTGAAAAACATTTCAAAAGAAGCAGCTTGGCCCCCCGAATTTTCTCTGGTCCCTGTTTTTTCTTAGTAATTCACTTTGATTTTTTTTCTTATTACGCACCTCTACTCACACTTAGTAATGTAAATGTTCAGTATCAAAGAATAAACCTTCAAATGTTACCTAGGCAATTAATTTCTGGTTCTACTGAAAAAGTAGAACTCAAGTTTGACCTTAACTTGGAATAAAAAATTAACAGTAATTGTTTCTGGGTGGTGAGACTATGAGTATTTTTTTCTTCCTTCTACTTTTCATTTCACTCCCAAAATGCCAACGATCAACATGTATTATTATCTTATAGCAGGTTTAAAACCAAGAAACTTTTTGGAAAATTTGCTTTTCAACATTTGTGCTGTATGTTGGCTCAAGGTATTCTCTTCGTAGAGTGGGTCCTGATTCCTCACTCCTTTTTCTCTTTGGAGCTCACTTTTTGATGTCAGCAATAGTGGATTGAGCAATGGCTTCAAATGGCAGAGGAGGATTCTCAATTATTAACTAAAAGTTGACTGGAGATGGTTAATAAGGCAAAGCAGAGCCAAACACATGAGACCACTGGGGCCGTGCAAGGCTGGGTCAGGCTGCCAAGGAGGAGACATTTATTCCCAGCCTATAGCTCAGTTCTTATAAGAAAGTCCAGAAACAACCATTTTTCTGTGACTCTCTGTTGTCGGTAATTAGGCATGTGAAGCTACCAAGCCTAGTTTTTCCCTGGCCCATGTCTGTGCCTTTTGCCTAGTGCTTTTGAGACATCTTCTCTTGTCCATTTCATCTGACCTCATGGTTGTATCCTCTTCCCATACATATCAGGTGGTTTGTGGGCGCCCATGACCCCACGAAGGCTACTTCTACTGGTAGTAGTAAAACAATATAGTTTTTAAAAATAGACAGACATGCAGACACAGACACAGACACACACACCACCTCCCCAAAACCCTCAGGTTTGTAGATATGTTTCTTTCCAAAAATTGTGTGTGTGGGTCTATTGTGTGCAATTCGCTGAGTATTTTAAAAGGAAGAAGACATGAATTTTCCCTCAAGGAATTCATAACCTTAGATGGGGAGATGGAACCTATAAGCAAATAGATTTTAACAAAGTTAAAAGTGGAAATTGCCCTAGGGAAGGCGTAAAGTGTTATGCACTTGACTCAACTATTTACTAGAGGACAGCATAAAAAACTAACCTGGATGGATACACACACACACACACGCACACACACACACACACACGCGCGCGCGCGCGCGCACACACACACACACACGCACACACGCATCCATAGGCACATAAAGAACCATGATTATTTTCCTGAAGTTTCTCTAACATATGGCCATTTCTCCCTACATTAATCCTGTGTAGTGCATACAATGTGTCAAATTTGTCATCATGCATAAATGTCATTAAATTCTGCTCAGTCTCTGCTCTGAGTTAATTCATTTGCTTTGTAGCTCAAGGGTTGTTTGAGGAATGGTTGTTCTGCTCTTGTCTGGAAGAAAACAGAAATGTCTCCTTTCTCTACCCGTCAGTCCTGTTTCAGCGGAAGTAGACTAAGCTTCTCTTCAAAACTTATCCCAGCTTAGGGAACTGAATTAGACAATCTGAAAGAAACACAGAGGCAAGGACCTTCCTGACCCTCGGATGAGTCTCCAGTCAGTCTCTGCTTCTTTTTCACTGTTTTGGACTTCTCTGGGGGCTCCTGTAGAGTTCAAGAGCAGTTAGTTCTCATGTATTGTGTGCCTATCATGAATTCTAGGCATTTACACTTATTTACCTCAAATTCTCTCACAATATCATATGAAGAAACCGAGGCCAAGAAATCAAGTGATTTGGCCAAGATCACATAGCTAAAATTTGGACCCTAGTCTGCCTACCTCCAAAAACCAATGTTTTTTCCATCATACTGTGCTGCTTCTAAATTAAAAAAAAAAAATCCCAATAAAAAAGAAGATCCCCTTTAGTTCAAAGAAAAACATAGCCTCCAAACTCACAGACTTTAAACATAGTCTTCATTTACCCAGTTCTCTCACGTCGATCATCCCTTCATTGTCCCGCCTTTCTCCTCATATCCAAGCGGTAGGTGAAATGAGGGAGCAAACAGCAGAAAAAGGGAGCTGTCCATCAGAGCTGCCTCACTATGGAAAGGAAGTAGTTCCATCTTTTTCCTGCGTTAGAAACCCTGTGGTGATTGGCAGTTGGTGAGCCGATTTTACCTCTTGCCCTATACTTTAACCCACTGGGCATTTCTCTGAGAGCCTTTTGCCCCATTCTACATGCTTTTTTTCTCTGATGGATCTTCTTGTTTTGCAAGGACCTGGAGGCTGGGTGAGGTAGGTAGGTAGGGTTGTGGGGCCAACACCTCTGTCTGATCTTTTTATGAGTGAGAGTTTTTCCTGCATACTTCCTACTGCCCATTCTGGTCACGCAGACCTAGGCAGAATAGACTCATGCTTACGCTTAAAAAGGAATCTTTACAGCTGTACTTGTACTTTTAAGATTCTTTTAATAAATCTGATTATATCTTGGGAAGCCACATGCGTTCTCTGAGTGGCTCACATAGGACAGAACTGCTCTTTCAGGTCGAAGCTGGATCCTTGCAAATGTCACAGGAGAGATGAAAAAATGAAATACTGGGAGTGTCAGTGAATTGCAGAGCTGTGAAAATTTGAGATTTTTGTGGAGGAGTAATGTTATTTCTGGAGGGAACATCTGCAAGGATGGGAGGGTCTCTAAATTTTTCTGGAGAGGGTTTTAGTTTCAGCTTCCTCTAAATCTTAGGATGACTGGCAAGGATAGGGAATGGAGGGCAATAGTTATTAAAGTAAGACTGTTGCAGAGAGAGCTCCTAGTTGATTTTAAGTTCAGATATGAGTCAGCAATGTAATATGGCGGGCTAAAAGAGTTGATTCATTTCCGGAACAATTAATAGAAATATGGTATCTAGAATCACAAATGTAATTGTTCCCCCCATACTTAAGGGTGCTGGGGAGATGCTCCTAGAGTATCGGGTTCATTTCTGGAATTCCACGAGTTCAGTTCTGTTTTGTTTAGGGAATTCTATAATTTTTCTGGGTCGTGTTTTTGGGGGCTTAAAAAGATGGAATTGTAGAGGTAACAGGCATCTGATCATATCATGCATCTAATTAAATATAGCTAAGGGGGTTAAGTTTCAACTTACATTCCTAACAAATCATAAAAAATAGCTAAGAAATATTAATACCTAATCATTGTTGAGCACCTGCAGTTTCTGCTTTAAGTGAGATTTAACTTTGAAGACCATTTTTATTATGCTTAAGGTATATGGAAATAAACTTAAAAGGAAAACACAGTATAAGTTCATTCAACATCCAGTTGATATTTTCTAGGTAAATAGTGCCAGGCAAAACATTATAGGGAATACAAATAAGACAGGCACATTGTTTCCTCTCTCTATTCCCCCAGCTTTTTACTCTTCTGTTATCAAAATGTTTGTATTCTATCTGGGGACACACGTAATAATGAATAAAGAAGTTAAATAACAAGGGCAAGAATAAGATCCCTTCCAGCAGAAAACTGAGACCTGATCTATCTGCAAGCAGCTATTATGCAAGCTCTCTGCCTGCAACCAAGAAGTAAAGCAGAAGAGGCTCTGAGCTGATGAATTAGATATAAAGAAGTCCTGGCATTATAACTAAAGTTCACTGAGAACTCTTCATACCCTAACTATTCTTTCTTGACAGACATTTCTAACTCACTCCAGTTCTGGCATCCCCGTGTCAGCCAATCAGAGGCAACAAACAAGATGGGAAAAGAGGCTACCATTGATATGGCAACCACTTTTTTGAAACAAGCCAGGCAATACACAAACATAGGCAGACACCCTGATGGTAATAGGGATTGACATTAATAGCTAGGCAACAGATGTGACAGAAAGATATAAAAATCTGTGCCTGGGGCAGGTATAAATAGCCCCACAGAGCCCAGTGACCCCGAGGGCTTCATTGCATTAAGATGCATTATTGTAATTGATGTGTTTCTTCTGAGTCTGATAGCTTGTGTTCATACCGATGACCCTGAGACCTGCAGGAAAGATTAAATTATGCTCAGTGGATACTGTTGTAGAAGGTATATGCGTATATTGTATTTTTTTCTTAAATCATTTTAGAAAGACATCCTTCCTAATGTCTAAAGCAGTGGCATTGTCATAGAAGAAATATCTTTTGAAAAGAAAGGAGAAATAAGATGAAAAGAATTGCTGCTTTAAAAAAGTTCGAAGACCATTTGGCAAAACAGAGGTTTAGTGATTGTTGCTTAGTTTTCCAGAAAGCTTGGTTAGCCGCAACAGCTCATTTTACAAGGGAATTCTCTGGATTGCCAACAATAATAAATGAACTGTGCTGTCCAATATGGTAGCATGACTATCTATACTTAAATAAAATTAAGAATTCAGTGCCTTGGTTGCGCTAGCCACATTTCAAATGCCCATTAGCTACCTATGGCTGATGGCTATAATATTGGACAGCACAGATATAAAGTATTTTATCATTTCAGAAAATTCTGTTGGACATCACTGCCATGGAAAGTCAGGAGGAAGCAAGGCTTCATGTAGGCATTAAAGCACTCATATAGACACCTTTCAGTATTAGTTTCTTCTTTGGCTTATGGTGTTTGAGTATTTGAATTAACTTTGTGATGGAATTCCAGTTAGGTTTGGTTTTGTTAAAATCATAGGCAGACAAGTGCTCTATCTGAAATAATTTGAAGAGTGCAATGTATCTGCATAATTTAGGGCAGCCAGAAAAGTTATTTGAAAATGTGATGCTTCTGAGAACTTTTTTTCTAAATGTACAGAAGGTTTTGGAAAAAAAATCAGAGGTCACAAAGCTCTTGGTTGATTCCATGCTTAGTAATTGGTATACTTATCTTCATTTTTCCAGAGTTCATTTTGCAAGACATATATTGGAAGCATTAGGGAAAAAAATCTCGATCAG
>NW_011888812.1:233764-240659 GCF_000151845.1 Pteropus vampyrus
CCAGTGTGTGTACCCACAGGCCCAAGAGATGACAAAACAGTGACTATTCATAGTGGCTGAGAAAGAGGATTTCAGCATTTCCATTAGCACAAGGCCGCTTGTGGTGTGGGATGGAGCTAGGGGCGAGAAAAGAAAGTGGGACCAGCTGAGGGCCAGGGGCGAAGAGTTAGAGTGAAAATACTTTATTCGAAGCTGACCTTCTAGGTCGTTACGATGGAATCAATGTCAAGATAGAATAACACATATTCTAAGAATTTGTCAGCTTGATTTAGAACTTTTAAATATTTACATTTATGGCTCGTGGGCCTCCATTTATACTCTTGCCCCACGGTCTGCAAATGTTAGGAGTGGGACTGAAGATGTAAGCACATTATTTGGGCAATTGGATGGCTTCAGGTCATGGGGGATAGAAGACAGCTTTAGAGTAATTAGAAAGGAATGCTACTTAGGAAGAGATGCAACAACCATGAACTTTAGGCAAAATCTTCAGTTAGAGGAAAGATCAGTTTGGTGAGGTAGGACCAGCTGCAAGGAGGGGTGAGGGTATTTGAGGGGAGCTACGTTAGAGTGACCCATCTTGGATGCTCACAGATGGTACCTGACACAGAGTGGAACTTGGGACTAATCACTTGTTGGCTCTGTTTGCAGGACTCTGGTAATATTCAGAGTATAAACATCTGAAAAAGAGGGTGATCTAAAAAGAAAAGAAGCAGGTGGCCCCTACCCGGCTGTGTTTTTCACTAACGATTGTGCTGGTCATGTGACAGGTGTCACTGTCTTGCTGTAGTTGGGATGAGGGCTTGAGGTGCCCACTTGGCTGGTGCTTTGTCCCCCATAGGGAGCTCTGTGTAGATTTAGGGAATGTATTGAATTAAGTGTTAAATTTGAGAGCACAAGATTTAGAAATCGGGAAATGATGGCATCTGAAAGTGACAGTTGGGATGCTAGGAGTGGCAGGATAAGGAGCTTCAAGCTTTTAAACAACGCGTTTATTACTTACATTGCTTTTTGAAATCCTAAATTTTCCAGTTTATATTGCAGTTACCAGCTGCTATGAGATGGGCTTTTTAAATGGGCATTTGGGTGCTAGTGGAGAGTTTATTTCAACTTTACAGCAGCTTGACTCGATAGTATAAAAGGATGCTGGGCTTCACCCGTTGAGCTCAGACACAGCTATTTCTAACCTGGTTAGTGGGGGCAGGGGCGGGATTCACATCTGTCTTCATTTGGATCTATACTCTGACTCTACCCCTTGAGAAGTCTGCTTCCTCCATCTGGGTGTGTATGTTTTGGGGAGAGGAGATGCACGTGACAGGCCTTTCTGAAGGGTGCTTTGTGTCAGCTCCTTTGGAAATGACCATATGCATTTGGAACCATTATCCGACAGATCTCCCCTCTAATGTCCTAGTGCCTTTGGCTACTTGGTTATGCTCTGTCTCACATAAGTCCTGTTCTCATGATGCTCTCAGCCCAGGAGGATTTGCTTGGTGCAGCACTGTCCTATTAGCAGCATAATGCATTACTTCTCATTTGTCACCATGAAAGGGTTGAGGAGCTGAAAAACCAGTGTCCTGGAGGATATGGAAAACTGACTCTGCTTCATGGCGTCCATCAGAACCATCTATGAGTCTTTTTTCTTGTTCAGCTAGAAATAGCCTTCATCTCACATGTTCTTTTTATCTTTATTTCTTCTCTCCCTTGGCAACCCACAGTATATCTTTTATGTTCCTCACCACACTCCCTACTCTTCATGAGAGCAATTCTTTTCAAAGAAAATGATTAAAATGTATGAGCACTCACTGATCATGGCTACCCTGGACGGGGCTACCTGTATCTCTCAAACATAGCAGATAATTAATCCAAATACACACTAGCCTCAGGGAGGGATCTCAGCTCCACTGGAGTGGAATTAAGAAACCGGCTTTTCAGGAGTACCTCTTGATAGGAGGAGGTGGGAGCACAGAGACTGTTATAAGGTATGTGTGGATGGGAGGGGGTGCTGAGCATGCACGTATCTGATTTTGGAGTGTTCCAGAACCAATTGCTACACACAGCCGAACCCAAGTTGACTGCCTAGCGTAGCATTGTGAGGATGGGGGTATGAGTGAAAAAAGAAATTCTATTCGTTGGACTCACATGGTTGTGTATGTGTACATGAGGGGTTCCTGACATATCGGAGCAATCTACTGGCTTAAAAACATGGCATGGTATATGAGCGCTGATACATTCAATCATATCTTTAGCTTGCTTGAGTACATGAATATTGAGTATATATGGTTTGGGCATTTATTGTGATGTGTGTGCATTTATCTGTCTGGTATCTGGTTACATATTGTTGGTCACAGGGAGATTTATGTGTATTAGGGATGCTGTAGGCCTTGGGAAAGTATGTTTAATTAAAAATAAATCCCATACCTATGTGTTCTTGCTAAATAACTACATAAACAAAAATACCTCTTAAATATTTATGTTTTATTCCTTGCAAAGATCGATGCAGGCAGAGATGATCCTGAGGGAAATAGGACTTTTGGTCTTTGCTGTGTGGGAGTATTAAAAAATGGATTTGCATGTCTATGCAGAGAAAAACATTCTGGAAAGGTAGGTACCAAAATGCCACGGGTAGTTATCTCTGCACAGCGGGATTATGGGAGACTAATTTTCTTCCTCTTAATCTCAATTTTCTAATTTTTCTGCAGTGAAATCGCTTTGCTGGGTTATTTAAAAACAGTTTTTTAGAAGCATTGAAATTGAGTTGAAGGGTTGATTTTTATCATAAATTGAGTTGGAGGGTTGAGATTATATCTACATATCAACATAGCTATATAATTAACTATCTCTAAAGAGTAATCAATTGTACTTCATGTTTTCATAAGAAATAGGTATTTTTTCGCCTAATTAAAAAGAAAACAAAACATTCTTAAAGACCACTCTTTCAATAAAGAAGAAAATCGATACTTAAAGAAAATTTGATAGGCTGCTATAATAATGCCATCTATTACGTATCGAACATCTGTGTTGTGCCAAGCACTTTACACATATTATTTACAGTTGTTTCAGCTACACTGCACAGTAGGTGGTATCATCTGCATTTTATAAACAGGATACAAAGTGGTTAAGTGAGGCTGCATAGCAGGTGAGTGCTGAGCTGGGATTTGAGCAAATGCCTGACTCTAAACTTTGGTTCTTTCCATATGCCAAGCTGCCTCCCTCAACACAAGGCATCCAGGATCACGGAAATGGCATCTTGTAGGTGTTTGCTGTAGCTCCTGATTGCTATTCATCCCCAGGCATTTCATTTTACCTCATGCCTGAATGACAAAATGGTTCACACCTGTGCAACCTTTTCTCCCAAAGGGCCCAAGTGTTACTATTGCTAAATAATTATCTGGTTAAAAAAAATCTACCTAAAAAATAAAATCAGCCAACATTTATAGCGTGCTCACCAGTGCCAGACATACTAGATCTTGTATGTAAATTGTCTCATTATGTTTTTACAACAGCTCTGGGAGGTAGACAGCATTATGATCTTTATTTTGCAGATGTAGAAACTGTGGCATCAAGACATTGCAGCTTGTGTGGGATCACCCAGCTAGTGAGTATTAGAGCTGGTTTTAGAATCCAGGCAGTTATCTCCAGAGCTACCATGCTTCATCAGGCCACAGTGCTGAGGAAGGTGTCAGCCTCCTTCTTACTGGCTCAGGATTGCTAAGCCTCTGCTAGGCTGAAGCCAAGGCTGTGGAGACTGTGGAACAGAGGACGATGTATGCTGAATCTCAGAGTGTCTGAGTTTTTTAGTGGCTAGCCCATTCCTAATTCATAAGTAGATCACTATATGGGTATAGAATTTATCCATCAGCAGAGTTCTTTCCTCAGGCCTTTGCTGGAGAATATCTTAAACTGTCTAATAAATCAATTGTCAGTGAAAACTGAATGAAGAACAATGAAATTTAGGGAACATAGTTTAGACAATATATTTCTACTTCTCTGTATGCGTTTAGTTCCATCTGTGGATTGTAGTAGACTATGAAAAGGTGACATTCTTGGACCACATGACCCTAGTGATGGAAAATTGTTTTCTTTAAACTGTTTTTATATTAGCCTTCTAATTGTTTTTGAAGGTTTCAACAAAAGCACCTGCAATTTACCATTTATGTAATATCTCTAAGAAGCCTTTCTCTGAGTTATGTACTAGGAATAGCTTTGTCTTCCCTGAGAAGCTAGTGTGTTTCTTTCTAAATAATGAGAATTATGCAACTCAGTGTAAGTCCGTTTTTACCATGGCTGCCAAGAAGCTCAACACCAGGAGGCAGTGTATTCAGCCCAAGTCCTTTGGTACCAGATGCTTGAGTTCAAAACCTGATTATTTGGATTACTGACCAGTGACCTTTGGCAACTTTCTTAACGTCCCTATTTTTCAGTTTCTTTACCTATAAAATGGAGATAATCATACCATGTTCCCTTGATTCTTAGCTGTACATTTTTTTCGTATTTTAACATCTCCAAAATCGAAGCGTGTTGTCATAGTTTAATTGGCAGCTTCTTTCCTAATGATGCCTTTATTCATTGAAATTTGGTATCTCCCTTCTTGGGTTAGTCTAAGAACTACATGAGGTAATATACACATCACCTAGCACATGAATATCATCACTTTTTTTATACTCAGCCCCAGGAACCAGAGCCGAAAAATTTTGAGAAGCAGCAGGAGTCAGAGAAGAGATGAGGAGTGGGAAACACAGTCTGGAATTTATTGAGCTAAGAATGCTGATCTCCTTTGTGCTATAATAGAGCATTTGTGATTAATAAGCAGGAAACAGAATGCAAGCACACCCATGCTAATCAAACAGCTGAAACATTTGTCATAAAAAAGCATGTCCGTCAGAGAGTGACTATGGAACCAATGGGAGGTTCATCTTACAGTTTGAAGGAGGAATAAACACAGGGGTGGTCCATGCTGCATTAAATCAGTGATAGGGGACAAAGTGAGAGGGCTCCAGGAACATGCCATGGCCACCAGCAGGTTAGTAGGTTTGGTTGGTTGGAGCGGAAGTTCCACGTTGGAGAAGGAGAGGTTGGTAAAGACCAAGGTGAAGGGTCTTGAGTGCTGATTGAGTATTTTGCCACGAGTATGCTGGTTATCTGGACACATAGCAGAACCCCAAACATCAGATCCTGAGAACAGTATTGCCGTTTGTGTATTTTCTTCATTGTTTTCTCTGTCTGGGCTATGTAGTGGATTCAGGTTTTTGTTTCTAGATCAGCTTTAAAGGAAATCCACTGCGGGATGAGAAAAGCTGCCTTTCTTTTGAGAGTGCAGAATTAAAAAAATAGTGGCATTCTTCAGGGAGTAAGTTGTGACACCTGGAGTCTGGCTTGCTTATCTGAGACTGTCCCAGAGTCCAAGTGAATGAGGTGAAAAATCCTACAGTTAAAAAAGAAGAGAAAGAAAACACAAAACACAAAAAACTTATCTTTTGCGCTCCCTCGGAGTAGGGCACTGAGTGTTCCCAGCCATCCTGTTGTTAATGCTATGCATGTATCTACAGCCTTTTCCAGATAGCCACGTTTTTCCACTGACAAAACATTTAATTCTCAGTGACATTTCTCCATCATTATAAATAGCAGGGAGGTTTTAATCATTTTTTAAGTGCCAAAGCTTTTTTCGCCCAGTGGGGCTATAGCAGTTTGAGTACAGCCATTTGGATCCTAAAACAGATCGATTGGCAAGTATTACACTCTGCTTTTCAAAGTGAACTGCTGATTTTAGCACATTAAGAAGTTTCACAAGGGTATACATTTTCATATTTTTCTCCTGTCAGTAGTTTCCATGGCACCAAAGATTTTTGCGTAGCAGCCGACACTCCAGGGTAGCTCTCATGATTTCTAAAGGTATCACAAATTTTGAAAAGATTATCAAAAAAATTGGTGCTGATCCACTGTCATTATGGGGAAATCCCAAGCCCTGGCAAAGAATGTTACAGCTAGCACCTAATGTGGCACTCGTGTCATCCCAGACCTGGGATACACCTGTGGCCTCAGGTCCATCACTGTCACGTTATCTGGAACGGTGCACGTTGACAGAGCACTTATCTTCCTCTGCTGTTCTGCCCCTGTATCCCTTTCTGTCCATTGTTCCTCTTTCATGTACTGGCGAGTGGTACGTGTTATTAATAAAACTTGGGAGAAAACATCATGTATGCAGTGAGAAGATTAAATTTTGTAAGTGTTGATTAGCATTCTCGGCACTACTTTAAATATATATATTTTAATGAACTCTTCTTGGCTAAAATATGGCATTACACGATGATTATAATTCTGGCTTCTGCCATCGTAATTTCTGTGAGTATGCTTTATTGCTCCCTAGTCCTGGGTGGAATGAAGGTACAGAGCTAATTTCCTTTTTAAAATGTTGTAAAACCATCAACAAATAGTTTTTAAAATGCCCCCAAGAAGGTAGAAGAAGTAAGTATTAAAAGAGGGAGCAGTTATGTGCTCCATTCTGTGTTGGGTCTGGGCAGAAGTGAGCCTTCAGCGGAATTTTGTGTTTTTTTTTTTGTTTGTTTGTTTGTTTCTTAAATAACAGCTTTATTGATATATAATTTGTATATTGTAAAATTCCCCTATTTAAGGTGTACAATTTAGTGGCTTTTATATATTCACAGAGTTGTCCAACCACCAACACTATCTCATTTTAAAATATTTTCGTCACCCCCACATAAACCCCATACCCATTAGCAGTCACTCCCCATCTCACCTTCTTCACAGTCCTAGGCAACCTCTAACCTACTTTTTGTTTCTGTGGTTCTGCCCGTTCTGCCCATTTCATGCGAATGCAGTCATACAATATGTGGCCCTTTCTTTGTAGCTTTTCTTACTTAGCATGACATTTGAAAGGTTT
>NW_011888812.1:241611-263260 GCF_000151845.1 Pteropus vampyrus
TAACAGATCACGATTGATGGATCATGTGGTTAAGAGTATGTTTAGTTTTGTAAGAAACTTCCAAACTATCTTCTAAAGTGGCTGTGCCATTTTGCATTCCCACCAGCAGTGAACGAGAGTTCTTTGTTGCTTAGCATCCATGCTAGCATGGGGTGTTGTCAATGTTTTGGACTTTTGCCATTCTAACAAGCATATAATGGTATCTTACCATTTCCTTCACTAATTTTATTTTATTTTATTTTGACTTCAACTTGATTTTTTAAAATTACATTTATTGGGGTAACATTGGTTAGTACAATTATATAATTTTCAGATATACATTATAATTTGACATCTGTATATTCTATTGTGCGTTTACCACCCAAAGTCCAGTTCCCTTCAGCTACCACATATTTGATCCCCTTTACCCACTTCACCCTCTCCCAACCCCCTATATATGACCCCTTTACCTCGTCTACCTCCCCTTCCTCCCCCACTCCCCACCCTCAGTCTATAGTCCATGAGTCTCTGTTTGTCCTGTTCATTTGATGCTTTTAGGTTAATATCCCACATATAAATGACATCATGTGATTTTCAACTTTTACAGTCTGGCTTATTTCACTTAGCATGATTATCTCGAGGTCCATCCATGTTGTTGCAAATGGCAATATTTCATCTCTTCTTGTGGCTGAGTAATAATCCATTGTCTATATGTACCAGAGCTTCTTTAGCTAATCATCTATCATAGGACACTTCAGTTGCTTCCATGTCCTGGCCACTGTGAATAATGCTGCTATGAACATTGGTGTGCAAATATCTTTGTGGATAATGGTTTTCAAGTCTTTGGGGTAGATACCCAGTAGTAGGATTGCCGGATCATATGGTAGGTTAATTCTTAGTTTTTTGAGGAACTTCCATATTGTTTTCCATAGTGGCTGTACCAATTTGCAGCCCCACCAGCAGTGTATGAGGGTTCTTATTTCTCCACATCCTCTCCAGCATTTGTTATTATTTGTCCTGTTGATTATAGCTATTCTAACAGGTGTGACATGGTATCTCATTGTGGTTTTGATTTGCATTTCCCTAATAGCTAGAGATGTTGAGCATCTTTTCATATATTTGTTGGCCATTTATATGTCCTCTAGGGAGAAGCATCTGTTCAGATCCTCTGCCCATTTTTTGATTGGATCATTTGTTTTTTTGTTGTCCTTCACTAATTTTAAAGTTGATTTATTTGTCTTTTTATTGTTAAGTTGTAAGAGTTCTTTTTATATTGTAGATACAAGCTTATTACCAGATATATGGTTTGGAAATATTTTCTCCTATTCTTTGGGTTGTTTTTTTCACTTTCTTGATGATATTCTTTGAAGCATAAATGTTTTCAATTTCCATGGAGTTCAGTTTATCTATTTTTTTTCTTTTGTCACTTATGCTTTTGGTGTCATAGCTAAGAAACCATTGCTTAATTGAAGGTTATGAAGATTTAATCCTATGTTTTCATCTAAGAGTTTTTGTAGTTGATGCTCTTACATTTAGATCGATGATGTATCTTGAATTAACTTTTGTATATAATGTGAGGTAAGAGTCCAACTTCATTCTTTTACACGTGAATATCTGGTTGTCCCAGTACCATTTGTTGAAATGACAGTTCTCTCACTTGGGTGGTTAGCACCCTTGTAAAAATATCAATTGATCATAAATGTAAGGGTTTATTTTTGGACTCTCAGTTTTAATCCATTGATATATATATCAGTCTTTTTGTCAGTCCCACAATCTTGATTACTGTAGCTCTGTGGTAAGTTTGGAAATCAAGAAGCGCGAGTCCTCTGACTTTTTTTTTTTAAAGATTGTTTTGGCTCTTCTGGGTCCCTGAGTGGAGTTTTAAATTTTTAAGTGGAGTGCCACTTCCACTCAAGATTCTGGCTGCAGGAAAAAGGAGGCAGAGTTGGTGACTGACAGAAGAGTTAATGAGGGAGCATAGTACTGCTGCGGTGTGATTTAGTGTTTTGTCCATGGTAATACAAGTGTTTCAGTAGGTATCTTTCCTTCTGAATGGAATGTGGTGGAACACCGGTACTACCCCGCCCCCCCCCCCCCCCCCCCCCCCCCCCCCCCCCCCCGACTTTTCATGGCCTAGGGAAGCTATACGTCCTTTTCAAGACTTCTTTGAACATCCACAGACTCATGATCCCAGAGGTCTCCTCTGTCTCTAGCACCCGCAGCTGGGTAGACTCTCTCAGATTCTTCCCCCATGTCACCCTTGGTAGCATGCTTAACCACTTCATTGGTTCTGTAAGTCATACAGTCATGCCAAGCATTTTGCGACATTGGTAGACGTTATGAAAATTGGAGTCACTTGGAGTGGTTATGTAGGATATATAGCATATTTTCACCACAGTCATCATTTCTTTTCCTCTCTCCTCAGCCTCTTCATTCCACATCTCCTCATCTGTGTTTCCAACTCTCGATGCTCAGTTATGCAGAATGGCTTTCTTTTTTCTTAGAAGCCTCATTCAGGCTTTGATAATACAATTTCTAGCTGAAGGAGCTCAGCACAGTCTTTACCCAATAGCAGAAGGTCTAAGAGGAGTTCTCCTTACCGCCTCCTAAGAGATGAAAACCTTTTTTCCATCTGCTTTCACATGTTAAACACAGCAAAGTCTGTTGGTCTGATCAGAGAATTTGTACATAGCTGGCAGGTACATAGCTGGCAGGGCTATGGTAGGCAGGAACAAGAGCCAGGTTCCTGAAGTTTCTCCTGGGTACAACATTCTGTGAATCTGTGAACCCTCAGATTCCTTCTTAGAGCCTCTTGAACATATTTATGATGTCTCTTTCCTGTGTTTCTGCTCTCTACTTAAGAGTATTGCCTCATAATCCAAGATGGCTGCTTGAACTCTCTGCATCATGTCTGCACTTCCTTCAGCACGAAAAAGAAAGAGACAAAAACGAGATGCCTGTTTCCTTTAAGGAAACTTCCTGAGCATGACAGACAACACTTCCACTTATATTTAATCAAACAAATCTTAGTCATATGGCCACACGAAGGAGCCTGGGAACTGTAATTCCAAGGGCCATGTGCCTAATTAAAATCCGAGTGTTCTAATACTAGAACAGGAAGGAATGAAATAGGCGTTAAGGAAGTCAGCCAGAGTCTCTGTCATATGCCCCAGGAGCAGAGAGAGAGAGGGTTCTAGACTCTGGAGAGGTCAGCGGGGACAGATCAGAAGAGTTGCTGCTTCCCGTGTCTAAAATTTCTTTCAAGTCTCTTACTTTTAATCATAAAATTCTGTGCACATTTTGCACTGTAGTTTATCATATAGCCAAGTTTCTCATTCTGTAAAATCTAATGAGTAAGTTCAGTGCTTTGGAAAGCTTTGCCATGGTTAGTTGTTGAGGCTTCACCCATTTTTCACCATGCCTCTGCTTACTCCCAGGTCTGCATTTCCAGACGGAGAAGCAGGGCTTTCTCTGCCCTTGGTGATAACACTTTACTCTCAGTAAGGATGGCTTTAGGGTCATGAGGCTCTGCAGGAGTTAGTATTTAGGGCCTTCAGATTCCAATATGTGACCATGAGCAAGAGGAGCTGCCTCTGGAGGCAGACACCCATAACGATCAAACCTGAAGCACAGTGCAGAGTATAAAGTAGGGCTACAAGAATGGTTGTTGAAAGAACGAAAGAACAAGTGAATTAGCTGTATGTACGGTACACACTTGCACAGCTGTATTCGTAGTGCCCTTTTGGGGCCTCTCTCATGTTTGTTCACTTTAATCCATCAAGTACTTATTGAGCATCTCTTACATGCCAAAAAAAATCAAGGATTTGGGGGAATGGAAGACGAATAACCATGGTGCCTACCTTCAAGGAGTTTTCATCTAGTTAGAAAGATGGGAAGCAAACAAAAATTTCAATATAGGGAGTTAAGTGCTGAGTATGCACATAGGAGGGGTACTTGACCCAGTCTTGGGAGAACAGGGGACGCCAGAAGGTGATGCCCAAGGCAGCTCTTAAAGGTTACATAGGGATAATCCTGGCATTGAAGGAAGGAAAAGAGAAAAGCACATGTAAAGGTTCATTGGGGAAAGGAACTATCAATAAAATGGCCAGAATATAGTTATCTTCTCAAGGCCCCTGTTTCATCTTCTCTCTCCTTTGGTTAGCAGCATTCCGTCGTCCCCTTCGCCTGAAGAATGGAATCCCCACTTCTGATCACGGCATAGAAGGCTCTCCACCCATTTGGTCACCTACCCTTGCTCTGTTCTAGTCATATCAGTTTATTCCTGATTCCCCGAACATGTTCCTCATTCTCCCATCTCAGCTGACTAGCTAGTCTCTACTTATGATAACCTTTCCTGTCTTCTCCACTGGTCAACTCTTAACCCTTTTAGGAAGTCCTAATGAAGATGCCACCTTGTTTTTGATGCCTTACATTGTCCTTATTGGATGTGCTTTGCCCATCTTTGTGGTCAAGGGCTCATGCCTTTCACCATGTAGTGATGATCACATCCAATCTGACTCCACAGCCATATACTTGTGTACCTTGATCATTGATCTATGAGCAACCTGGGGGCAGGGATGCAAGGCCAAATTAGCTTTGTGTCACATGTGGTGGCTGCCATACATGTGCCATACACTCAAAAGAGCAACATAATAGAGCACCCACCTGAGACTCAAGTTTGGGTTCAGCCCTCTGCCCCGGCATGAACGCTATACCTTGGGGAAGCCGTTTAACCTCCCTGGCTCCCAACTTGCTCATTCGTCAAAGAGAGATAGTGATAACCATTTCGAGGAGTGGGTTGTACGCTTAAATGAAATAACATAAGTGAAGTGTACCTCAGAGAAACTGGCACAGAGTAGGTGCTCAGTGAACACCTGCCAAATGAAATGGCATTGCTGCTCAGTTTGTTTTGGTTCTGCTTTTCCCAGGCCAGGGGTAGGAGTGCCTGCCATCTTCATAAACACTCTAGTGAAGGAATGGTGTAGGAATTCTAATTATTTGGTGCTGTAGACTTTTTATTTAAGGAGAGCTGCAATATTTTAAAATTTCAGGGGAATATCTGAGCATATTGGAAGTCTAGCAGAATATGTCTCAGGGCATGTAGTGTTGAAAACCCTGCGTGTATGGATTTGCTGGTTGCTACTGTGGAGCTATGAACATTAAAAGCAATGAGAGTGAAGAAGCAGGCATGTGTCATTCTTCTGCAATGATTTTTCTGCGCAAAGAGGGTCAGGGCTGTATGCATCCACTAACCCATAATTCTTCATCTCCTCGTCTTCTTGATGTAGCCCTGATTCATATAAAGAAGAGATAGTCTTCTAGTTCTGTGGCTTTTAGTGTATGGATGCATACTTCCTTATTTTTTTACTTAGCCTTTTTCAAAAAAAGAATTTGCAGTGGTGAGCTTATAAATATAGCCTATCTCCCTCCATTTTAGTGGATCTTAAGCAGAGTTACCTATCAGAACTGCCTGGGGAACTTTTAAAAGATACAGATTCCTTACCTTCTCCCCTGACCCCCCCAGGTTGTGATTCATTAAATCTGGGGTGGGCCTGGGCACATCTGGAACCTTCAAAAACTCCCCAGATGTGTGCATCCCTGCTTGAGAAGCTTTGCTCTAGATTTCACGAGTGCTCTTTTAAAACCTGGAAACCCCACACAACTGGTCAGAGTAACAACCTAAGTGAGAGATGGCAAGTTTGAATGCCACTCAGGAAATCTATTCCTGTGCTGAAATTGGCACGGTTGCCAAGCTGGTGGCTTTAAAGGGAATGAGAACCTGCAGTTTTGTTGAAAGAGAAGTTTACCATGCAATCAGGGGACTGTTAATGAGCACACAGACTGTGTGCTGATTAGGGAATAAGCAGTTAGATAAATGAATGGGAGTGCTCATTGAGAAGGCTCATCTTCATCTCTCACTGTGGACAGCAGAGAGGCTGGGGCCAGATCTTGGACTAGAGAAAAACCTCAAGTTTAATGAACCAAAAGTCAAGTTCAGAGAGGTTATCCAAGGAAAGGAGGAACAAGTAGGTGCTATAGGGCCAGACCTCAGAGCACTTTTGATGCAATGATCTTTTAAAAACAAGTCAGATCATGTCACCTTTTGCTTAAAACTCTCCACTGAATGCCCACTGTACTTAGAATGAAATTCAAACTCTATACCATGGTCTGATGGCGCCTACCTATCCTCTTCCCACCCCCACCCCTCACCCCCTTCTCTGCATGGTGGACTCCTTCTCATGGTTCAGATCTCAGCTCAGATGTCACCTTAGCAAGGCCTTTATTGTACACTCTATTAAAAATAACTTCTCCCAATGTCACTTGGAAATGCATTACCCTGTTTTATCTTTGCTTCCTCATAGAACTTATCACTACATAAAAGTGTCTGCTTTAACTCCTTATTTGTTTAGTTGTTTGGTTATCTGTTATCTGACTTTCATTAGAATGCTGGTTCCATGAGAGCAGACCTGTGTGTCTGGTTCAGTTCTGTATCCCTGGCACCTGGAGCAGTGTGGTAGGCGTAGGCTGGGAGCTCAGTAAATAAGTGATTGAGTGAATGAAGGAATGCAGATTCCAGAGCTCAAGCCAAAATACTGGAGGGCTAGAAGCCTAGACTTGAGTCCAAGCAGCTCGAGGTCAGCAACCAGGCCAAAAGCAGTAACATGTTAGAGCCAGCTCAGCTAAGAGGACAGAGGTCAGCTCCTTCTCTGGAGGAGTCTCCCCACAACCTCCTTGGTGGGACTTGAGCCCAAGGGGAAGAAATGTGGTCACTGGGTAGACTGGCTCCCTTTACTTTAGGCACACTGGGGGGCATGGGGGCGCAGAGAGAGTCAGGCAGTCTGTCTGTGACATCTCAGAGAGAGGGAAGGTACATTTAATGAGATGTAGAAATCCAGTGGAGTATGACTCACAGAAATGTTCTCTCTGACCTTCTGCCCAATGGGATGGAACACAATAAATTTCAAGATGTAAGACATGTAATATGGGGTTTTTAGAAAGGCACCACAAATAATTTGTGGACGAGCGTGCCTGTGTGGGGCATGTGCGCACACACATACACACACACATGTCTGTACACACATTTGCACACAATTCTCTTTGGCTAACTCCTCCTCACTTTTTGGCTGCATTCAGGTGCCATTTGCTTTGGGAACCATCAGGGGCCAGGTAGGGTGCTCTTAATTGGTGATCCTTCAGATTTTCTGTCTGAGCACATCCTACCCTATAGGATTGTCAGTTGCCTGCTCCCTCCCACACCAGCCCAGAACTGTGAGCTCCTCAAAGGATCAAGTTGATTTCATATCCCTTTCTCCCAGCACAGTGCCTGACCCAGTAAGTACATAATATGTGTTTGCTGAATGCACAAATGTCACAGTAGGAACATATTTCAGCTTTGTCTAAGTGTGTGGAACCAGGAAACAGCCCCAGGGGCACAGGGCCCCTGCTCTACTGAAATAGTGTGTGTTGTGGAAACTTGTGAACAACTAGTAAGATGAACGGGCCCCATTTGGACAGCAGGCTAAGGTCTAGCCAAAGGGGGCGTTGACTTATCATATAGGAGTGCAAGGCTTGAGTTTTTCTCTGGGATTTACTTCCACACAATACAAGGGGAAAACAACTCCAACAACATTAAATTCATTATCTTCAGCGGCATGAAGATTCTCTTGACCTTGAACTCACTGGTGACATGCAGTCATTGCACTACCATTTGCCGTCCTGCGGCAGCAGCTGCCGGTGGAAGCCATGCTAACAGGGCTTTGAGAGAGGTGAGTTTTGCTCTAGCCTGACAGGCATGGCTGGCTTTGTGGCCCCCAGAATGGGCAAGGATTTCTGCAAAGCTGTGTCTGTAAGGACTGCAGTTTTGTCTTGGAGAAAACACAGATTGGCCTACACTGGTTGAGGGGAGGAACAGAGAGAAAGAGGTTTTTCAGGCTTTGCAGAGCTGTTATAACCACGTGGAGCAGATTTTTTGAGCTAACAGGCTCTGCCTGCAGAAGGCTGCATAGCAACAAGGGAGGGTGGATGGAGAGTCCTCCATGTCTGTCCTTGTAAGAAGCTGGTCATAGATAATAATGGCATTTTCCCATATGATTTTTGTATTGTCTTTTATGTAAAAAGTAATCTATGATTTTGCTTTATATTATCTGATAGAATGACCACAGTTCCAAGCCTTTTACTTGAACTGTCTCATTTAATCTGCATGATATTATTATCCCCATTTTCACAAATGAGGAAGCTGAGACTTGGAGAGGCTAAGCAGATTGCCTCTCTAAAGTCACCCAGTTAGTAAATGACAGAACCTGTATTTGAACCCAAGGCAGATAAAGATGTATATGAAATACATACACATCGTAAAACTTCTGTGTTCTTTCTCAGCAGTGAAGTCTTTGTCCTCTTTGTCTTTGTTTGGGTGGAGAAAAAGCATACCAAAGGCATGGAAGTGGAAGCCTTCTGTGGATTTGCCAGCTGGGGTCTGAAGGGGCTTGGGAGCCTTGGGAGCCTTGGGGTAGGAGCCATCAGCTGCTCTTGTGGAGACTGGGGAGGCTCTGAGCCAAGACCAGAGAGCATTCAAGCTGCATACAGACCACAAAGGAGCCACCACCTGGCCTTTTTTGGGGGATCTGGGATTGGCCAATGTTAAGAAGGAAAAACAGAACGTGGGGTTTACAAATGGCTGTTGAGGGATGAGATTGGGGGACATCCAGGTTGAGAGAGCGTTCGTGAAGAATGAAAATAAACATTTGACCCAAAAGTAAGGCAGCGGTGGGCAGGAGGTCCGGGTGGCACAGATGATGAGCTGGACCTTGAAGTGGCTAAACCAAAGAAAAAGGGTAAGAAGTGCCAGGAATAGAATGGAGAACCAGTGGGGAATTTAAAAGTCGAATTTGAAAATCTGAAATGAAAGTAGCACCTGGAGATAAGAAAAAGCTCTCGGTTGAATCAACATGAAAGAGAGATCCTGGATCCTCAAACCTTTTCTCCTTTTGTTAAGACCATAAGCCTAGGTGTGGAAATTGAATAGAGGTGTGAGCTTTTAGCAGAATCGTTGGGAGGGAAAACAGGAGCCAATGCTGGTCCCATTTCAATAGAAAATTAAAGAGATTTTAAAAGAAAAAAAAAGAAAGACGAAAAGATGGGAGTGTAGGGACCAAGCAAGGGTGGGAGAGGCTGGGAACTCTACTAGGGCTTCCGTTTAAATGTTATGTTCACTATGTGTTGTACACCTGGAACTAATATAATGTTATATATAAACTGCAACTGAAAATTTTTAAAAAATTAAAAATAAATTAAAATAAAAAATGAAAGTTGTAATATGTTTAGCAGGCAAGAACTTGTTCCAAAAGACAAGAAATATCCTGTTTTCCTAAATCAAATTAAATTGGGCTGCAAACCTTCACATATCAGGGCTGGAGAGAGGTACATATTAATGGTATGTGTGTGTGTGTGTGTGTGTGTTTTTAACAGCTTTATTGACATATAATTCACATGACCATACAATTCAGCCTAAAAGTGTATAATTCGATGACTTTCAATAAATTCAGTTATACGACCATCACAATTTTAGAACACTTTCATTACTCTAAAATGTAGCCCTGTCTGTGCTCATTAGCAGTCCCCCAACCCTCTTAGTCCTAGGCAACCACCAACCTACTTTCTGTCTCTATGGATTTGCTTATTTTGGACATTTTAATAAATAGAATCATGTAATATGTAGCCCTTTGTGACTGGCTTCTTTCACTTAGCGTAATGTTTGCAAGGTTCATCCATGTTCTAGCAGGTAGCATGTATCACCTCATTCCTTTTTATGGCTAAGTAATAGTCCGTTCTGTGGATATGCCTCCCCTTATTTAGCCTTTCACCAGTCGATGGACACAAAACAAAGATTATTTCCACCTTTTGGCTATTACGAATAATGCTGCTAAGAACATTTGTGTACAAGTTTTTGGTGGATCTATGTTTGCATTTCTCCTTGGTACATACCTGGGTCACATGGGAACTCTGTGTTTGGGATGTTGTGTTTTATTTTTAAGGTTGTAACAGCTACAAGGGATTACCCATACATTTTGGGGAAGGATCTCTGATCTTCAGCCCACATGAACAATGCAAGATGGTCATTGCCCATGTCGCCTATTTAAAAGTTATTCGTTCTGCTATTTCCTGTGACCCTGAAGTCCCCCTGTGCCAAACTCTGCAGTGGAACTGCCACTGTTTGGCAAGGCTGGAGTGCTTATGTCCCTGGCAGCCATGTGCCACACCTGTCAGAAACCCGGCTACTTTCTAGGATATCATATGGATGGAGGAACCCCTTAAAAGACATGGTACCATCAACACTAAATCTATAATCATCAACTTAATTTTTTCCTTTATAATTGTACCAGTGTTGAGAGTTCCCATTTGTATTTATTTTTGTTTAATGTTTTCAGTGATGTCTTAAAGTTGTTTTAGTTTGTTTTGCTGTAATACCTAGAGATGGTACATTTTTCTTTATTATTTTTTTTCCTTGTTTAGATTTCTTTTCAGTTAAGTGGACCATCTTCTTTGTCCCACTTAATGAATAGAATCTGGGCTTTTCGTAAATATGCAAATATATATTTATATACAAATATATACAAAAGTCCCAGATTCTTTATACGTACTATTTTGAATAGTAAAAGTTTTATCAGTTACGTTGTCATATTTCCACATTACCTTTTATTTCTTTTTCAAACCCATTGATCTTTTTTATTTCTTTAACAGTAAGTCATTCTCTCATCTTTACTTTTCATTTATAATATAATTTAGACAGTTTTAATGCATAATTCATTGCCTTGTTTGAAATTTATTTTATATCACCAGGACCCATGGTACAATAAATCATTTTTATTTAAGTTGGCATTTAACGATATTTTTTCCACTTTTAAATTGCTTCGAAAGTGTCATTTATTACATTTCTTTGTTTGAGTTCTGTTTCTGAAGTGTATGTCAGCCCAGCGATTCTTTTTTTTAATACAGCTCTACACAATTTCAATAACTGTAGCTTTATCATTTACAATTCAGTAAGATGGGTCCACATTAATTTCTTTTTTTTTTAAAAAAAGTCTGTTATTCTTTATTCCTCCAGATGAAGTTTACTATGTATTTATCTGGTTCTAGAAAGTGTTTCAGTAAGTCTTAGTAGATGTTGGATTAATTTATAAGTCCACGTAGGAAATACATTCATCTTTACCACCTGAACCGGCTCTATGCCCTTAATTATCCCTTCAAAGCCCATGGGCTGATCCCATGTCCCCTGTAATGCCCAGTCCGCTTGCCTCCTCTCTCTCAGAGGAAGTTGGATGTTGACCCTTGGAGTAGGGAGCATCGCTCCATTTATTCACGTTTTCTCTATTTCTCCTAACAGAGTTTTACAATTTTCTTCAAGTTAAATGAACACAGAGGTATTTAATGTTTGTATTACTATTGCAATAGCATTTTTTCCCCTGACTTTTTATTTTTAAGCTATCTGGTATTATTATAAGGAAAGCTTATTGATTTTTTGAAGATTTATTTCCACAATTTTGAGCAAGTCATTTTCTAGTTAATTTTCTAGGAATATAAACATATCATCTAGAAATATCGATACTTCTATTTTTTTCTTCACCATCTTTCACTTCTTTTCTTGAATAGTTATCTGCTCATATTTCTAGAGCTAGGTGAAAAGGGGATGGTAATGACGGGGCATCGCTGTGTTGTTTTCTTTGGGTATAAAACTAATGCTTCACAATAAATGTGCTTGTCCTTTCCGCTAGCCTAAGATAGAAATTCTGAACAATTTAAAAAATTAATTAAAAATCAATGCTGAATTTCACTGAGTTCCTTCTTGGCACATCTTTATTAATTATATGTATCCAGGAGTTCTTTGAATATGTTACATTATTAAAAAGTTTTTTTTTTTTTCATTTGTACTAGATTTACCTGACTGGCACAAACTCTACTTGATTAGTAATGATTTGAAATGTTCAGTATTTTCCTGTGATTTTCATAAGAGAGGTAAACCATTAAGCAGGCATCTTTTCCCCGTCTCCTCCCTTTGTTCCTTCTACCCCGTTCTTTCATTCCCCGTCGTCTTCTCTCTATTCCCCCTTTCCCCTCCTCTCTCCTCCTCTGCCCTCCTTCTCTTCCTCCTTCTGTTCCCGCTCTCCATCCCTTGCTTCTGGTTTGCCTTTATCAGGTTTGGGAGTCATAAACTTACTTCATAAACTAACCCAGTTAATAATACCGTCATTCTCGAATATGAGGTCCTTTCTATAATGAGTTTGTTTGAGAAATTCTCCTGTGAGTCCAGTAGTAACAAATATCTTATTTGAGGGGTGGACAAGGGAATTAGAAGTTGTACAGGAGAATTCTGTATTCTGGAGTGCCCTTTGGGAAATCAATACCCCAACCTTGAGTAGAATGACTTTGGGGGTGATATGGGTGGGCACATGATCCAATGGTTGGATACATTCACCCGGTGGGCATGACACTTATAGATGGTGAAAGACATTGCAAAGGTAGAATTTATCCTGTCTGGCATACAACTGGGCATGACAAGAAAGGAAGCAGGACAGGCAGATGTTTTCTGTTTTCAGAACTTCTCTATCTCTGATAGTTATCTTTCTAGCCAAAGAATTTTCCATGGCCATTTGGTCTTGGATTTTTGGGTCTGAAATATATTCTTAGTCAGGTACTGTCCATGCTTTGAGAGCTGCATATGACTTTGTTTGGGGAAGGGACTTCCCAGATCCTTCTCTTTTCCTAAGAGTGAAAGGTGGAATTTTAAGGTTACTCTTTTCATTTCAGCATTTCTTATAATTTCTTTCAGTTTGGGGGTAGCTCATGGACCCTCTTTTGAATTTCAAGTTTAGAAAGCTGTTAAGTGAGAATCTCCAGACCTCTTGTTGACTTCAATCCTGAGCCTAACTTTGCAGCTCTGTTGATTGATGTCTACGTGGTTGTCTTTCAGAAGAGGACCAAGGGCCATCGTCTCCAATCGCTGCCCTCTTATGACCTTATCATTGCTGCATTTGTTTTTCTTTTTTTTCTCTTGGTGCCCATATCACATAGTGTTGATCTTCATTCCATTTACACTTATTGCTATTTCTGCTGTGTTAGAGACATTGTGGTGTGTTGTTATGAGCAAGGGCTCTGCAGCCAGACTGCCTGGGTTCTAACACCAGTTTCATCACTTAAAGTCAGAATGACCTTGGCCAGTTGTTTAACTCCTGTGTAACCTGGCTTCTCCACCCATATGATAGAAATCATAACCAGTCTCTTCATAGAATGAATGATATCTATATATAAGGCTTTGTAAAGTGTCTGGGAGAGGTTGAGTGTTCTATAAATACCAGCTATAGCTATATTGTTACAGTCTGCTGGTGTGGTAAAGCTGTAAATTAGGTTTTCTCTGGTTCTGTGTGTCCTCCGGTTAAAAATTCTTACTCCAATACAATGTGTGTGTTTTCCCATACCAATTCTTTGACAGCAGCTGGGTGTCCTACAATTCAACTCAATTCTGTAGTGTCTCCACTTCATGTCCAATTTTGCTTTGATATTTCTTTCTTTTTGCTACTTTAAAATAAGTGGTCATGTACCATGCTCCTGCTGGCCTTCAGAAAGCACCAAGCTGGTATTCTAACCAGGGCCATTGTTCACGATCGAATTCTCCTCCTCAATTTGATCACAGTAAGCTTAGGTTCCTTTTTTATCTCCCTGGGTCAGAGGCCTTCCTTACTTTCAGCTTTAACAACTGCCATTGGCCCAGCACAGATAACTTCTTTCTTTGCCACTCACAGCCCTGCATATTGATCCTTAAGACCCAAGTTGGGGCTTAATTTGTTACTGGGGCCTTGGTGCTTCTCATCCTCAGGTAAGGACTCCCTGTACTAGCACAGCCTGTCCACTGGAAAACTTGGACCAAAGGGAGGAGCATTTGGTCATTTTGCCAACTCTGCCTCTGGAGTCAACAGAGCTTTCGAGGATCTGTATCTTTTAAGATTAGTTTTGGACCATACCTTACTTGGTTTTATTGTTTCTATCGATTTAAGACATTTGACTTATTTTCTTTTTTTGGCCAATTTGGTTTGGAGGGAGTCCCCTGGGGATGCCGCTACTCAACTTGTTGAAAAAAAAATTTAACTATTATGCATTTAGTTTATGTGCAAAATTATAATTGATCTTGGATATGAGAGACACCCTAATAGCTTTTTACTTTATCATCTCGTGAAGGACAAATTATCCTTTGAATTGTTGCTTATGTTCAACAATTCCTTTAACATCTTTCAAATGCCAAGGTCTTTCCAGATTAAAGAAAAGAATATCTGAATAACTCAACCAAAGAGCCACCTGCAAAACTCAATTTCTGATGGTGATTAGGTTTGTCACGGAAACCTGATTATTGATGATGGATCAGGTATTCTCAGCCTTGTTCTATCCAAAGATCTACTTTAGTCCATCAGTTCCTAACAATTTCATTTATTGAAACCACTACATTACTGTCAAACACCTTGTGGACCCATGAAAGCAAATGGCTTTAAGCATTTTCAACAGAGTCTGCCCATGATGAATATCAAGAAGTATTAATGGCTCTCCATAGTAATTGATTATTCACATGATCATAAATCCTGACCTTTAGGAGGCCCACTAATGGGGAAAAGATAACATCTACTAATGAAACGGCTGGTATTGTTTTGCGAGATGTCAAGGTTTTGAGGTCAGGTTCCAGCAAGGACAGAGTCATTTGTTTCCTCTCAGCTTTCTTGGGTTTGAACTTGGTCCTGAATCCAGATTTGAGAAGGTTATTAGCCATCTTCTGGCCCCAGTGGTTGATTATCCGCCAGATTCTTGAGGATCATGGAGACTGATCTGGAAAGGCAGAGCTGCATGACGAGAAGGTGACATGTACTGACCAAGAGGTCCAGTCCACTAGATGGAGGCAGTGTGCTAGATGGTGAGCCCTGGAGGCAGGAGCTGTGCTTTGTTGCTTTTCTGTCTTTAGCAGCGAGCACACTGAAGGGCTTGCATGTTTATTGAATGACTGAGTGAATGCCCTGGAACTTTGGGGAATGGGATGTTCTAGCAAGACTCTAGCATTTCAGTTTTGGAAGGTCTTCTTTCTCCCTTGCCCTCAAAAGTCAAAGAGCTGAAACAATGGCTTGTAGCCACGAATGCATTTTAGAATCACTTCGGAACTTTAAAAAAGGTGATCCTTGGGCCCCATCTCACAGATCTCGACTTAATCAATCTGGGGTGGGGCCCAGGCATCAGTATTTTTCAGAAGTTTTCTCATGTGATACTAATATACAGCCAGGGTTGAGGACTCCTGGTCTAATAGAAAGACTGATGTAATGGTCTGATGTTGCATACTCAAGATCAAGTGTGTTAGAATCCACAGTTGATCAGGGCTGGTTGAGGAGCTTGCTGATGAATAAGAACTGTGTCTTATGTGTAGTTGAAATCTTGGAAATTAATTCTAGAATCATCCTTCAGAGCTTGTCCTCTTTTTCATTTCTATTGCTTCTTGTCTTTACTGTCCGTTGGGGGCAGAATGATGTAGTAGTCTAGGAACGAGAGACTTGGATTCTGATCCATCATCTTACAACTACTGTGATATCATCCACAATACCTGACATCGTGGAATCTCAGCTTTCACATTGGTGAAACAAAGATTTCGAATTTTAGAATCTTTCCAGTTCTAAATATGGTTTGGTATAAATGTGCATTTTTGAAGTAATCTTTTCCTTCAGTAGAAGTCTATGAGGTTCGTGGTGTTCAAACCCAAAGAGAGCGTTAGAAAAATGAGTTACACTGATGTCACAATTATGTACGTCCCCCTACTCGAGTCTATGGATAATCCCCAAGATTGAGGCAATCTATCTACAGGTTTGTTTCCTCTCAGCTTTCTTGAAGAATGAATATTAAAGGATGGCAAAGAACTAAGTAATTATTTTAGTTGTCAAAGATAGTTATATTCATCAAATACTATATGTTTTGATGGGAAGGGAGGCCAAAATGAGCAAAGCAGGAAATTTTGGGTAATTGAAGCTTATAATTTGTGTGTCTTATTTAATATTTATAGTTATCAATGTTTATTAACTTCTTGCCATGTACTAGATGCTGTTTTAGAAGCTCTATGCATATTCACTCATTCAATACTCACCAAAACCATATGAGGTAGATTCTATTATTATCCCAATTTTATGGATAAGGGAATTGAGGCACATAGATATTAATTAACTTGTCTAAGGTTACTAACCAGGAAGTAACACAACAGAAGTTTGAACTCGAGAAGACTAGTTCCTAACCACTAAGTAATATAGAATAACAGGTTTTACTTCTACGATGCATTCAGCAAACAGCCTATCTTACTTGCCTAAAGCCCTGTGGGGGTGTTATTTTTATCTCTATTTTCTAGATAGGCTCTGAGAGTGTGAATAATTTATGCAAGGTCACCAAATTTGTGTGTAGCAGTGCTTAGGTTTGAACTTGGTCCTGAATCCAGATTTGGTATTCTTTTTAGTCTCTCTAAACATTTGTATAGCACTTCATAATTTATAATGCATTTATACATTTATCGTGTTGTTAAATCCTCACAATGACCTTGTGAGGTAAACTGTGAAAAATTTGAATGTCGTACTGGCTGGCTGTACTTAGGTGACAGTAGCCATTCTAACAGATACACCCTGAAATCATTGACTTAACACAACATGAGTTTATTTCTCACTCATATGCAGTCCAGTCAGTAATGAAGGTGATTATAATGGTGGCGATATAGCTTTGCTCCTCATAGTGATTCAGGGGCCCAAGCTAATGGAGGTGCTGCCATCTTCATCCCATGAATTCCAGAGCTACTCCATCCAGAAGCACACAGGAGAAAGTGGAAGATTGCGCAAGACGTTTTGATGGGACAGGCTAGAAGTAGCATCTGTCTCTTCCGACTATATCCCATTAGCCAAGACATTCCATGGCCACTCCAAACAGAATGGAAGTCTGGAAAATGTAGACTAGATGTGTGCTCAGGTATGAAGTAAAATGGGCTTGGTGAACGACTGACCAAAAATAATGAAAATACCATTATTTTTACTGATTCTTGCTGTACACCAGGCACACAACCATTATCTCAGTAAATTCACATTATAGTCTTTGAGATAAGTCCTACTTCTTACAGATGCAGACTTTGAGAGACATTAAGAAAAATCAAGTGACTTGCTCAGGATAGATGACAGGTGGCAAAGCTTGAATTCAAACCTGGGTCTCTCTGACTCTGGAGTCAGTATTCATAACCACTCAATAAGTTTTATGTCTTAACAGGACAAGTCAGAGGAGTGGCATTCCAGTCTCACTTTTGCCGTTAGTAGTACAATTCAGGACTCAAGTGATTAGGTAGCTAAGAATGTTGGGAAGCACTGATTACTTTCCCTCTCTCTTCTCCAAGGAAACTTATCAAGGTTCTGAGTGGTATGAGAGTTGATAGAACTACTTGGTTTACTTCAAATTAGACAGCCTTTTCTAAATCTTGCATTCATATACGTTCAAACAGATGTAAAATGTTTTCCCCTGATTATTCCTGGCACATTCTAGTTGTACCTGCAGTTAGGTATATTAGCAGGGGCCCAGGTGCCTGTCTTTTCGTTGACATTTAACACTGTGCTTTTCAAACTCTAGTATGCCTACATATCACCTGGGATCTTACTGAAATACAGATTCCACTTTAGCAGGTCTGGGGTGGGGCCTGATCTTCTGCATTTCAAACAAGCTGCCAGGTCATGTCCACCCTTCCGGTCCATCAACCCACACTTTGAATAGCAAAGATCTGGAACTTGTATAACAAATAGAACTAGTCTCCTCCCTCTTCAGTTTATTTTAGCAGTTTGTTCTTATCTGTTGTTTCACTTATTATATTGTCCTATAGCTAATGGGGTAGATGTCTGTCTCAACTAGATTCTGAGTTCTTGAGGGCTGAGACCATGTGTACTTGAAACTTTTATGTCTGGCTTAGTGCCTGATTCCTAATAGTTGCTAAATCCATGTGTTTTGAATGAATGACTGCAAGTGAAGGTATGGAGAGAGTCTCTATGGAGTCCTGCTCTTGAGATAGTACTGTCAAAGACATTACTTCTCACCCTACAGGGTGTGATGTGAAAGCTGTTAGCTGGCCATCCACAGGTCCCACAGGGCCTTTCGTCCTTTTGGTTCTTTCGCTGTTCATATGGCACTACTATGGAATGCAAGACCAAAGAGTAGAGAGATACGTCAGAAACTGCCTGGCTAACGTTTATTTGGGGAAAGAGGAGAAGGATCTGGAACACACAATCCATAACTTTCCAATAAGCCAAGAATAACTAATTGCAGTTCTTATTTGGCTATTTTCTTGTATGTGCTAGGTTTTGAATTTGGGAGTACGTTTGCAACCCAACCCAACTCAACCCAAACCAACCCAACCCAAACCAAACCAAACCAAACCAAACCAAACCAAACCAAAACCCTAAAATACACAGCCTTCCCCAACAAAACCCTTAACGTATTTTATTTTTCTATAGAAAAATCTATTTTCTTTAAGGGATCAGAATATCTGAGGGCCTTTGCTGTCTGAAAAATGGCGCGGTGTCAGCCCACTTTGTAAAGACTCTTCTTCCCCCTTGAGGTTATCTGAGGCCACTGGTCCCTCCAGTTCTGACCAGTGACAGAAAAAGAGGGCACGACCATCAAGTGACAGAGGAGAGATCTGGTTTCTATCAAAAGTCCAAATGGCATGGAGACAAAACCTATTTGTAGAGGGTGAGGTCTCGGAAGGGAGTCAGAATAGGCAAGAAGGAGAAGATAAAATTTCTGTAGAGCTGTGGAGCTAAGTCACCAAACTCTCAAAAATCTGATGAGACTCGTGGCGTCTCTGCCCAGGGAGACATGTACATGCACAATTTTGCATCTGATTTCAGTGAGTTTGGGGTGTTTTTGTACCCAGGATTAAGAAAGTCTGAAGTGAAGAGACATGAAGACTAGGGTAATGGTTACATCAGACAGGATTTAGAGTCGGAGTCTCAGTCTTCCCCCAACCCTATATATTCCCAAATGGAATTTCACAGAAGTCCTAGTCATGGACGTGGTTCTACCTTTTGTTAGTTAGGCTGCTCAGAGAAAGCTTGGCTTCTTTTTAAACACTGAAACAATCTCAGAGACGATCAGAGATGTCAACAGCCATGGTAATTTTTCTGCATAGGTCACTGTGTTAGTTCTGCTTCTTTAGTGACATTGGATTTTATTGTCCCAGGCATGGGTATAATGTTTCCTATCAAAAGCTCTCTCACATACTCTATTCATTATTCCCTCCACCTGCAGTACTATCATCAGATGAATACCAATCATTCTGGTGGCTAGTTCGCAGTGCTGTTTGGAGTAACCGTTTTCAGCTTAATTAACGTTAATATTTGCAGTAATAATGCAGAGGGGGAAGAGGGAGATGATGCAGCTTATGTTCACCATCAGAAAACACAGTGATTTCTTCTAATAGGAATCCATGCAGTTGTCATGATTTCTAATTCAAAGATAGAACAGGGTTCCTCAATTCTCTGACCTGTACCTCCAGTTTGTGAAAGAGATGATTGAAGATCTTGGTCCCTCCCTCGGGACTGGGCTCATTGCAGCAATGGTGAATTTCTCATTGGAGCTCTGCATCTGGGGTGGTGAAATTGACTGCACACATTAATGCAACGCTGGGGGTGCATCTTACCTCTATCACTCTGTTGAAAAGGGTGATCATGGTAAAACAAAATTCTAGATTTCATGGGGTCTGTTTCTCATTGGTTGGTATATCAGGTAAATTATGCCTTTATATCTGATGGAGATTCATCATTTTGACATTTTGGCACCTAGCCTCCATTTGCTCTCCTAATAGCACTGAATTCTCCTTTTGGAGAGTTACCTCTTTCCTGATGCCACAGTCTAACAGGGCTGGTAACCAGGTACCCTGTCTTCCCCTGGCCAAAAGAGGCTTGTGAATCAAACACAGCCAATAGGACCCACTGTCTCTTGGGATTTAAGTCTTAAACAGCGTGACTAAGAGACTGTAGATGGCTGGAGACCAGTCATTTCTAACAGCAGATCTCCAAAAAGAGCCATCCCATACCAGGCTAATTAAATCAGAATCTCAGAGGATGGGATCAAGACATCAGTGTCTTTTAAAAGCTTTAAAATCTCCCTCGATGCTTCCAGCATGCAGCCAGGGTGAGAACTGCTACCAAAGAGGCTGCTTCCTGAGTCTGCAGACCTGCCTAGTTTCCATGCCTAATTCACTACCCTTCTTGTTGAGTCTGTGAGCTCCTAAAAGCCTTCCTTTAAATCCTCAGGTTACTTAATTAGAGTTGGTTTTGTTTCCTACAGCAAATGGCCCTTGATATTAAAATTTTAAAAAAAACAACAAAACAACCATTGTATGGATAAGTTTTACTCTGAACCCAATGCAAGTAAGCCACCCTGCCAAGAAAACCAAAACTAATGGATTTGACATCTTAAAGCCAATAGATATTCTTCCTTTTCTAATGGAAAAGCCAAATTCGCTTGTGGAAAATAAGCCCATTATTCCACTAACACAGGACTGCGGATTTGCGTGGCATAAGGAAAATTTTTGAAGACTCCCTGGAAAGCTTAAGCAAAAGGATACTCTAAGAACTGGCATGTTCTTTTTTCCTTCTCTAGACCTGCTGTAGATAAATTGACCTGTAGCTAAATAGCTACTTAGTGGCAACAACCATGTAAATCAGGAAATTTTATAGGCTCTCTTCAAAGGTAGTTGGCAATGTGGACCTTCAAAGAGCTTCTGAGTGTCTTAGATTTTCTTGTTGGCATCAAAGAGGAAGTTGTATTTTAGAGAGTAAGAATGATAAGTGGCCAGTCAAAATGGAAATTTTCCTGAAAGCCAGATTTCATTTTGATTGTGTTGCAATTCCAGAAAAGAGCCACATTGGCTTATGCTTCTCCCCTGGGTACATAGCTGAATTTCAGGCTTCTGAACAAAGGTGCAGAGGTATCTCATGCAAATTTCCTGTGAGAATAAAAAATTTATAATTTGGCGGGCCATGCTGTCAATTATTTATCTGCATTCATAGTCACATCGCTTTTAATCGTAGTCAAATACTGAAGCAGAGTGATCTTGATAGGAAATAAATGCATTCTTTATTAAGTGCAAAGAAAGGAGAATTATACCTTGTTGTAAAAAGATTCACCCACATCTAGTCCTTGAGGATGTTGTCAAGTATATTAATGGCCTTACAGAAATTAAAATGCAGGTGTCACTTTAAAACCATCAGCTCTCCTTTCAACTGTAGACAAACAACCCCTGAAGTTACTGGACTTCCTTATAATATCTGTGAAGTAGGGGCTTAGGATCCCGGGACAGCACACAGGGCGGCAGCAGCAGCCATTGATGCAGCTCTGGCATCCCTTTTGCAACATTGTTTTCCAGTCTAATACAGATGTTGGTTTAACATGCCCAAAGCACAGCTTTTGCATTCTACTCCCAGACATGTTCTTCTCAGCTCAGTGCGGATGACTTCCGAATCCATTCTCTTTTCAGCGTCTCCACTGCCACCATTCATGTTCAGTTACCATAAAACCTTGCCAAGCCTGTTACAACTTCCTAACAGGTTGCCTTGCTTCCACTCCTGCCATCATCCTCCCA
>NW_011888812.1:264985-280736 GCF_000151845.1 Pteropus vampyrus
AGAATTTGAATCTTTACTGCAGTATGAAGTAAGAACTCCAAAGCACTGTAAAACTTCTTCAACATTCTTTTTCTTCATTTGGTTCTTTTTTGCTGTCTCTAGGAGTGGAGGATTGCAACTTATTTATTAATGCTTTCTTTTTTTTACCTCATTTACATTACAAAAACAAATTTGAAAATTAAAATATGAAAACGAACGCAATGAAGCAAGATAGTACTCTATTAGTAAAGACACATTCTATGTTTACTTAACCTTTCTTCAAAATTACTAGTGAAGTTTGTGTTGAGTAATATGTGCACACAAAATAAAAGCCTATTAGAATTTAAATATGCAATTAAAGTAACAACTGTTAACTACAGTTGCCAGATCTTGATGTTTATTTGAGCTACGGTGCCAGACTGACCTAGATTCAAATCCTAGTTCTGCCATTTGCTGTCAGTGTGCTCTTGGACAAGTCATGCAAGCTCTTTGAGCCTTGGTCTCATGTATAAAACAGATACTACTAATAATGGTGACCTTATGATATCTTCTGTGAGGATTAAATGAAATCATGTATGGAAAGCATTTAGCACAGTTCTGGATTTATGGTAAATCCTTAATAAGGGTCAAATTTAACACCATTAATGACTCCTGTCAATGGGACTGAATAAGATGTAAAAGCATTTTAGTAACTCTCTAGGAAGCTTCTCTAACACCCTCTATCTCCACCACCACCCCACAAGGCCCACCTCAGACTCACTCTGTCTTCCTTCCTTTTTAAATCTTTTCTGTCAGTCTGAACCTGAAGGCTATATTGAGAGAAGATTTTTCAGCAGTACCTTGTGCCCTAATTGAAACATGATGTGTGGTTTACCTAACTCAGGAACCATGTGGCTGGACCTTTTATACCCTCCTGTTGTATCCCATTCCTCAACTAGGGCTATGTATATGAGTTTCTCAAATCACCTCAACAGAGTCTCTCCATATTGCTGGCATAGGCTTCCTCATAGCATGAGGGTCTCAGAGTAGTTGGACTTTTTATCTGGTACCTGGCTTCTTCGCAGAGAGAAAGTAGAAGCTGCCAGGGCTTTTAAAGCCTGGACTTAGAAGTCTTGGAACATTTCTTCCATCACCTTCTATTAGTCAAAACAATTACGAGGCCAGCCCAGATTCAAGGGGAGGGGAGACTTGATGGAGCATGTATATACAGGGATGGGAGGAGTTGTTGGCAGCCATCTTTGGTGGCTATTTGTCACAGTGAGAAAGGGTCCATTCCCTTCCTGCAAAGGGATGATGGGAGGAGATAGACTCTTCACCAATACACTCTCTACAGCACCACCACTCAGCTCCTTGTCCTTTTTGTACACTAACCTGTGAGGGTAGGGAGGTAGGAGGGCTGATTCTTTACCCCAGTGATTCTCAAAGAGTCCTGTGAGGAAATGTCGGTAGTTGACTAAAGCCTTGAACTTAAGTATGAACTTTTAGAGACTTTTTTTAAAATTTTTTTCTGAACTACTGCATTGAGCAATTAAAAGAGAAACTCCCACTTGGCATTCTGCTGTATAGAAAAGATCCTCCTCAATTTTTTTCCCATGTTAGGCTTGTGGTTGTTTTCTCTACCCAGCTAATTTCAGTAAGTAGGCCTCTCTATTCAAACTCAGGAACTGTGTAGATTCAATTACTTATTAGATAGATCTACACCATCTGAACTTTGGATACTCAAGAGAACTTTGATTATTCTTTTGATGAAGTGTGGAGAACAGCTAATTCCCTGAGTGGTATCCTTCACTATTTAGACTTGTATCCAAACCCTCACATGTTTAAGTAATGAGATGCTTATAGTTTGTTTATTTGGGTGTTTTTTGGAGGGGGAGGGGGATCTGTAGTCTCACTCTAGAATGTAAGCTTTATTGAAGGCAGGGTCTGTGTCTGTCCTAGCTCTGTGATTTATTTACAGTGCCTGGCACATAATAGATGCTTGACAAATAGTTGTTTTTTGAATGAGTAAAGAGAATGTTATGTGCAGAAGCTTACTGTTCCCTGAAACCAGAGTGAACATTCCCATCTCTTCATTTTGGTTTTGTGCAGTTAGGGTTTGGACCAAATCGTAGGACCTCACAGACTTGTTTTGCTTCCTCTTATTAGATCTAGCTCATACTTACATAAGGTTGTAATCTTTTTGGATGCCACCCAGGCCATTAGCTACTCTCTAAGCTTCACCAAAACTATTTTGATGAATTTGCATTTATTAAGCACTTACTGTATGCCAGCCCTATGATAGGTGCTGCGGAATTTAAGAAAGAAATGGAAAATATGCTCCTGGCTATTAGAGAAGTTCTTCAAGGCTTTCGATAGCTGAAGGTTTTGGTTTGGCTGTCAGGGCCCTCTGAAATGTGGCTCTTGCCCTTCCCCACCCACTTATGCACCCGCTGCTTCCTGTCCCTCTTCTTTCACTGGCTCCAGGGTAGTCTTATCACTATCTCACAAACTCGGCACATTCATTCTTACCTTTGTGCTGTGTTAACTCCTGCCTCCCCCTCAACCTACAGTATGCAGTTATTATCTCAATTATACAAACAGGAATATTGAGACTTCTTATAAAGAGGAGTTTTAGGCTGGGTTTTTCAGGCTAAGAGATATGATCTCCATTTTATAGATTAGAAAAGAGGCTTGGAGGGTTAAGTAACTTTTCAAGATGGAGTCGGGATTTAAATCTAGAGCTTTCCGACGAAATCTATACTCTCATAAGGTTGATATCAGAATTAAATGAGATAAAGTATATATAAAGCCTCCCATCACAGTGACTGGCACATAAAGGCACTCAAAATCATTAATTTCCTTAGAAGTCGCATTCATTCCCTGTCAATAAAGTAAACAAATAAAAAATGCATGGGTTATTCTTTTTTAAAACTCAGTGCAGTTCATAGCAAAATAAAGGAATTTCTGTGGGGTCCTCCTTAACTTTGAACACCTGCATTCCTCATATTATAAATCATAAAGCGGGGTATTCAAAATGCTTCCAGCACACGTGTTGCTGTCCATGGTTCTGACACATCGCTGTCCAGTCTCTCCCAGGAATTCTACTCTAAATGTCAGGATAAAGAGGGGTAACGAAGAAGAGGGAGCAGGAACAAAAAAACCAAAGTGGACAGAAGGTGTTGGAAAGGCCTATTTGCTTGCAGAAAATTCCAGGGAGAAAAAAGAGAGGACTTTGTTCACTATTCTTTTCAAATACAGACATCTTTTGTTATTCAAACTCAGGAATCAAAAGCTACACAGACATTTCAGTTAAATCTCTTGCTCTCCAAAGTCTTGCTGCTGGGGCTATCAGAAAATCAGGATCAAACAGATTTGTATAACAGTATCTCTCACTGTACAAACTTGCTATTCAGTCTCAGAAATTGAAAAAATTTAGATAATGAAGGACAGTGGTAATTGCTGTTCATTTATTCTGGTAGTGTTTATTGAGCCTTCTATGTCACATGAATTGTACTTGGCAACCAGACATAGAGTAGTGAACAAGAAAGATGAGGTCACTGTTGTCATGGAGATAACATTTTTGTGGGATAATGAAGATAAATAAGTATAAATAATTTGAGATACTAATAAGTACTATGAAGAAAATAATCAGCAGTTAACAAGAAAGCAAGTTACCTTATTTTGGGGGTATTATATGTATGGGGAATATTATATATAATTGATAATACTAAGAATTATGAAAATTTACCTAGTGCTGTATGCCTTGCACTATCTCAATACCTTACCTGTATTATCTCACTTAATAATTGCAACAACTCTATTAGGTGGCCACTATTATTATCCCCATTTTATAGATGAGATGACTGAGCACAGGAAGATTAAATACTTGCCCAAGGTCATGTGGTAAGGCAGTGGTAGAGTTGAGATTTGAGCCCAGATGATCTGGTTTCAGAGCTCACCCCAGAATCTGAGATACCCAGAAGCCAGTGGTGAAGGAGAGAGGAAGATGCTATGAGAAGAATAGGTGAGGGAAGCAACCTGCTCATGCACACAGGCAGAGGAGTTTAGAACCTCAGGAGAGAGAGGACTTTCAGAGAAGCTCATGCAGAACTTCGAATCTTGCTTTTGCAAAGCTTAACCTTCTGTTATTCACAAATCAATCTTCATTTTTCCTTCCTGTTACACCAGTGATTCTATTGCTGAGACCTGATTCCTAATGAGATTTTGCTCTACTAGCATCCCATCACTCATGAGAAGTCAGTTTTAATCAGGGATTTTTATGTTATTACCTTCAGTCTCTGAGAGGAAATTCAGAGACAGGGAAAGAGATGGAATGTCAGTTTGGTTTATGGAAAGTTTTGTATCGAAAGCTTTTAACACTTCTCTAGATCATCCATTTTTTCTTTGTGTGAAGGAAAGTTGATGATATCTGAACTTGAGTCTCCTAATCTGGGAGAAATGGTTTACTTCTTCCTTTTTCTTTTACAAAAGAGTACACCTCAAGAGTCTTTTAAATAAGTGGGTTAGTACATTTACTGTTTGAATCTATTGGCCAAAATTTTATTGATAACTTATACCTTTGGTAATATTCCCATTATATAAAGTGAAGTATGTTCAGGTGTATTTGTAACGTTATTCCTAAGAGTTCCATTCCCTGGGAATTCCTCCCTTGGCTACCAAAAAGTCATTTGACAGTTTCAAATATGGCAGGGCTTAAACTGGTTGATTTTTCAAAAGTGTTTCAGTGTTTATTCCGAGCTTTTCTCACCTCTCAATTCTGTGAATATAACCCTTCAATTATTTACTTGTTCTTACTGAGTCTTGGCTTACCGTTTTAATATGCAGCAGAGACAGTCACAGAGAACACCCACTTTTATTATTCATCTCAAACAATGTTCACCAAAGTTCTGCCTTCAAAACTGCCTAAAGAATTATCGTATTGAAATCTCCCTAATCATGTAATTTTTCCCCTTCTGATTTAAGAAGTTTTATGCTATCTTTCATTTTCACCATCATTTATTGCCTTTCTACTATGAACAGAGTGAATCACTTTACATTTGTCATTTCATTTAATTTTTATAGCAAGCCCATCAAATAGGAATCACGACAGATTATCGAGCCAAGGCACAGAGAAGTTAAGTTGTTCCAAAAGAACTTGTAAGAAGTGGAGTCAGGGTTCTAACCACAGTGCACAGGACTTTGAAATTGGAGCTTTTTCCCTTTGTCACGCATTCACACATCTTTGTGTCCTTCCCTCATAATTACTTAAATTACAAAGAACAACACACCCCAAGCACAAAACTCTTTGAAGTGAATGTTCTATTCACTCAAGTTCATTAGTTGGTTTTCAGGAGAATCTCCAACCAACTGCCTGTTATCTATGCTTTAAGACAGGGAAGGTCAAAACTCTGCAACTTTGAACTCTCTGTTGCTCGTCTCTCCTGGCCAACTCGCTCAGAATTGTGCTGCCAACACACCTTTTTCTCCTATCCCTGTTACATAATTCCCCCATGCTTGATTTACATTGGATTCCAAATCTGTTGTAAATTTTTAGTAAATTATAAATCCAGGCAACTTCCCACTCCTGCCCTGCACCCCCTCCCCATATCCCTTTGATTATCTCCTATTCCCACTGTCATTAAAATTGATACTTCACCTATTATGTCTTCCCGTCCTCCAGTTATTTCAGGTCTGAGCGAAGCAATGGGGACAGTTCCTTTCTTTGACCATCTGTTCTCTCTAGGAGGCTAATGTAGCAGTATTTGTAACAATTAGTGAAAAGGAGTCTGCTCTTTGATCCTTCTCACCTGTAGCTACAATTCTGGATTCGTTTTTTTATGGCTAGGTTTTTGGCATCTGGGAATGATTCCAAGACTATAAAATATTACAGTGGCAAAGTGAAAGGTTTTGATGTTCAACCTCCACAATAATAATAGCTTATATTTATTGAGCACCTACCATTCATTTATTTATTTGTTTGTTTATTTAATTTATTGAGGTGACATTGTTTAATAAAATTACATAGGGTTTGAGTGTGCAATTCTATAATACATCATCTGTACATTGCATTGTGAGTTCACCACCCAAAGTTAAATTTCTTTCCGTCACCATGTATTTGACCCCCTTTATCCATATCTTCCTCTCTCCTCCCTTTTTACCTCTGGTAACCACTAAACCGTGTCCATGAGTCTATGTTTGTTTGTCTTGTTTGGTTGTTGCTTTCAGATTTATATCCCACATACAGAGCACCTGCCATTTATTGAGCTAGGCATCATTCAGGGTAAATTATGTATGGTATATGACATTTATCAGCACAACTACCCTATGAGTTCTGTTATTGTCTCCATTTTACAGATGAGGAGATTGAGGCTGAGAGAGTTAAGAAATTTACCCATGGTTATCAGCTTAAAAGTGGCAGTGCTGGGACTTGAACCCAGGCAGTCTGACTCTAATAGTGTTTACTCATTCTGCTCCCCTGCCCAGTGGTGGACGTGTTCTGGAAAGAGATCTGTTATCTGAAGTTAGGAAACTGGGATGGGTCCTGAGCCTGCCATTCGTTAGTTGGCTGTTTAGGGAAGGGGACACTCAATTTCCCTGTTTGTGAAATGAGAACAAGTTGTGTTAATGTGACATCCAATGAGAGTACTGCATGTAAAAGTTCTTCGTGAGCTATAAAGGCTCCATGCAGCATTATGAGTATCGTCTCCTCTCGTTTCTCTCCTTGAGGTGCAGGCTCAGTTCATCTAGATTTGAGCCAAAACACATGATGGGGCTGCAAGGCACTGGCATTTTGTTGTGCTCGTGCGTTGCTTTGTCATCCATTCTGCTACATTCAAACTATGAAAACACCCAGACTTTGGCCCATTAGAAGAACACAAAAATATTTGGAGGGTTTCTGAAATTAGACTTCACTTGATATTGGAGTTCTACTTTTATAAATCTACCCTGCCAAAGTTCATTTTGTTGCAGGAGACCTACTCCCCCAACATCGTGGCTGGGATGTAGAGCAGATGAAGCCTAGAAGGCATAGTGCTTGGAAAAAGCCTCCCAAGGGTTGGGGGCCCTTGGAAGGAACAGGGTCCAGTACTGCTCAGTTTTCTGTGCCTAACTCCTTAGCAGCTTGATTTCTAGGGAAAATACCTAGTCGCTGGTATGACAGTACCTTAAGGGGAAAACAGCAATTTGTAGTGGAAAGAACACAAGGAAATCTGAATTTTGTTGAATGCTGGCTCCCCAAAATACCACCAGATTACCTGCAGCTAAGGCAAAGCTGAGCTTATTGCTTGCTTCAGTCAGGTGAACTAATGGAGTCTTAGTGTCTCAGAGGAAGGAGAGTCAAGTCAGGATATTTATGAGGTTTTTAAGGGATCTTAATTAAGATTGGGTGAGGATCAAGATATAATGGTTGAAGATTAGTGGACACAGCAAAGCAAGAGTTTCAAAGGGTCTTGGAGTATCAGTTGTCATTTGATGCTATGCATTGAAAAATTGGGCAGTTTTAAGTAGGTTTTAGGGAAGTTCCTGAAATGAGTGATAACGCTATTTGCAGCTTTTATCTTCCTGGCTAAGAGTTTCCTGGAAGAGCAGTCATGTTGATTAGGACAGTGGAATAGTAAAATCCTCTCAGTGAAGTCAACTGAATAGTCACATTTGTGTAGACAGTGAGCTGTGCGGGTAAAGGCGGTTTTCAGCTCAGTCTGACCCCTGGCAGTAGCTTACCAGCTGTGTGACCCTAAATTCTTGTGAAATGGAAATACTCATACCTATTTTCCAGAATATTTTGAGGAATGAATTGTATGATATATATAAAATACTTTAATCAAAGTAAATACTCAACTACTAGTTCCTGTTCTTCACCTGTTAGTGCAAACCAGGGCTCCTTACAAGCTAAATTTCATTGTATTGATATATGACTCTGTTAGCGTTAGGTTGCAGTCAATCAAATCTACTCTATCTAGTTCATGAAGAAATGAGATTTATTTTTAGTACTAAATTACCTTGCTGAATCACTGGGAGGGCTAAAGAATAGACTCGAGGATGAACTTTCTGGAATAACTTCTAAAACCGTCTTGAAGAACTGGACCTCTGCATATTCATGAAGCTGCCACCATAGCCGAGGGCTGGAGATAACACTGCTGTAGACACAACCCACAACGGCAAAACTGATGTGCTGCAGCCTGCTTTCCTCTGTACACAGCTTAGCTCCAGATTAAAATCTTGTGCAATGCATCTACTTGCCAGAACTTAACTCACACACAAAACCCAGCTGCAAGGGTTTCTGGGAAATATAGTTTGGGGTTTTTCAGCCTCTGCATGCTAGAAAAAAGGTGGACTGGGTGTTGAGCAAAGCAGTTCACATTATCCACCACAATATGCTACTAAAACTTTACCATCGGGGCATTGTGGCTTCCTGAGCAGGAAGCCCAGGCACTGGCCTCTGCTCTTTCCCCATCCCTGTCATTTCACTGCCCATTCAACTGCTAACCTCCAAAGAGAGAAGAGGCAAGCAGAGGAGGAGAAATCAGTTGCTCAACTTTACTCCTTGCAGGTAAGAGAGGAAAGATTAAAAATTTATGATCACTGGTATACAATGTACAGAGTGCTAGAGTTGAGGAGTGACCCCTGAGTGTCAGCCTAGGTTCTTTGTCCTCATTCTGCCTCCCCCAGACTTTGGTGTTTTCCCCCATAACCCAGATGTAGCTCACACCCTCCCCCTTCAACTCTACCACACCTTGTACTCAGCCTGCTCTTCATTTAGTCATGCGTTACTCTGCTCCGTCACACAGTCGCATGAGAAATAGGTATCTCTGCTGTGCACCCAGACATTCCCCACCACCGTCTTGCAAATCCCTTTGAGATCTGTTCTCTGAATAAGAAAGGGTAAGAGTGACGTTCAAAGAAAGTGGAAGCCTGGGTTTTTGCCTTAGGCCAGCCCATTTCCTTATTGTGTGTACTGGTCAACTGGGGCTGCCAGAACAAAGTATCACAGTGTGACTTAAACAACAGAAACCCATTTTCTCACAGTTCTGGAGGCTGGAAGTCCAAAATCAAGATGTTAGCAGTCTTGGTTTCTCCCGAGGCCTCTCTACCTGGCTTGCAGGTAGCTGGCTTCTGGTAGTATCCTCACTCGGCCTTTTCTCTGTCTGTTCATCCTGGTGCCTCTCTCTTCTTACTGGTTCTATTAGATTAGGGTCCCATCTTTATGACCTCATTTAGCTGAAATTATCTCTGTAAAGGCCCTATCTCCAAATATAGTCACATCATTAGGGCTTCAGTATATGAATTGGGGGCAGGGAGGGCACAATTTATTTTCATATGCTGTGTGATCTTGGACAAATCATTTAACCTCTGGCTCAGTTTCTTCATGTGTAAAATGAGAGGATTGTGGCATATGGCTTCCATGCAGCTCTTTGATTCTGTCATGTCTTTGGGAGAGTTCAACTCTTAAATGACAGTTGAGGGGGTAACTTGCTTTCTGGAGTGAGACCAGTGAGTTATGCCACCTTCTCTGTGACCTTGACACCCCAGTGCAGCGTGTTCCTACCTACTCAGTTTCATCGCCCTCCTAGCGTTTTTCATACTCACTGCAGTGCATTTGTAGTGGTTCGTTGGCCCATCTGTCTTTCCCACAGTCTTTATGGACAAAGACTCCTTCCTTACCTTCTTAGCTTTAGAAAAAAAGGCCAAACCTACACTGCATGATTTGCGAACAGAAAATACCAAAGCAGTCTTCTAGGCCCCACCTTGGTTTCTGCGCGTTCTACTTCCACTGAGCCTTGTACCTGCTCTCTCCTTATTCTCATTCCTCACTCCGTGACCAGAAAAGACAGCTTATTTTACTTCCAGTGGTAACAAGACCACATCAGGTTACATTTGTGATGTTCAAGAAGTACAAAAACAAGCAAGCTCACGTGCGATTACAAAGATGAACTATTGCCTTTCTTAAGCAGCAGAAAGGGGCCTCTCTGGAAGTGAAGGTTAATGTTCATTTTCACAGTGAAGTATAAAAAGGTCGTAAGGAACAGTAAAATTTTCATAGTGTTTGTGCTGCCTCCTCTTGCTTGGCCAGTGCTCAAGATCCCATCTAAGGCAGGCAGTGTATGATTTAGAGCCTTAGCTGATCTGCATAATCCATTAAAATGTCACTTTTTAAATTGCAGAGGCTATTCTTCTGAAGCGCACACCTGCTGCTGCTGGGATTTATAGCCAGGACACGGTGTGATTTGTGTTTGGAATGTATATAGCTACCTCTGCCATCTTGGGCTGCCGTCAATAATGTCCCTGGTCATCCTCAGAAACAAGGCAAGTGCAAGTGACTCCCCCACCAGGAAGTTCTGTATTCTTCTCTTAGCACCCAGGGGCCTCATTTCCCTGCTTCAGAAATTGTCATGCTGGTGTCGTGTTTATGCAGAGGGGATTCTATATCCAGCATCGAATAAGAGCGGGGTTTGATGGAGCCTTTGAAAATTGTAGAGAAGTGTAATCCTATGCTGGAGGGATAGGCATTTTTCCTCACGCAGGTGGGATGGTGGTGGTTTACAATTGTACGTAAGGTTTCGGTGGTCAGAGTTTTTGGTTGCTGGTTTCACTCACGCTAGTAGAATCAGAGACAGTGGTCATAGTCGAAGGTTGCAGGGCTACATCGTGGAACTGCAGAAGAGAGACTACAGCTGGGCTTGGTGAGAGAAGAACCCTCAGATCCAGGGCTGGCCGTCTGGGTTTCTGTTGTTTGTCTCTGTATCTATCTCCTTTCTTCTCTCCACAAATTCTCGCATTTCTGCTTCTCTCTGGTCCTCTCCTTTATCTTTATCTGAAAACTTTCTCTGAATCCCTGGTATAAATAACCAACCTGAAATGGCAGTATAGAGCCGGTGTCCCGCACACTAACTGAAGCGCTCTGTGACCCAGGGATGCTGGGAGGCCAAGAGTGATTGGCTTCCCCTGGGGCAGGTATTCTCTTGGGCCAATCAGAATTGAGGTTGGTAGTGAACCAACTTCATGTTTTCAGAAGGGAGCAGTTTTTAGAGAACGGACAGTGTGCTGGACAGATCCTTCAAATGATATCTTCTACAGCTGGACAAATGATGCCCATTTATTGGTCATTTACCTTGTACAGGACCTTCTACTCCTGAAAATGAAAATCAAAACTGCCCTAACTATTCTATATATTTTTACTCATGCTCCAGTCTAAGGTATCTGGACAGACACAAGGAGGTAAATGACAAAGGAGGATGAAGCTACAGTTCTCTCTGTACCTCACTTGGAAAGGTTGAGTCGCTTTGCAGTGTGAGCTGCACAGCTGCTCCTCACTGTTCCAGATATCTCTTCTGAGTCGCCTGGTTTCCTTAAAGATTGGAAAAGCATTGGAAGTTTTTTATCTCTTTAGAGAGTCAACATTAAACTAAAGGAAGAATAAACTCAGCAAAATTAGAATGCTTTCTTATGCAAAATCATCAAAAAAATCTTAAACAGTGAAAATTTTAGGTTAGAGAATTAATTTCCCCGAATGTGTGGTGGAAGCCATGGACCTATGAACCTTTTGCAGACCACATGACTTTTACAGGTCTACACTGACCAGTGCTGGCTGGCCTCGGTGACATCTCAACAGGGTTTTCCCTCAATGGTCTCATTTTCTGGGCCAAATGTGGAGGATTTCAGTGAAAATCCAATCCCTACAAAAGGGAATTGTCCTTTAAAAGAGTCTATTTCTCCTGACTTCATATCATTTTGCTTTCATACAAGGAGACTATAGAGTAGTCTTTCAACAGGCTTTGCCTAAGCACTTGCTGGCTTTATTTAATCACAGTTTTATGAGCTCTTCATACACCACCAGCCAATTTTACAGCCCCAGAATCTTGATCAGACTCTGATTTTTCCTGCAGTTGATTTTAAAGGCTTTGCCATCTGGGATTTTTAGTAACTTGTGAATAGCAAATGGATGCCATGTTCTTAGGATTTTGCAGCCCAAACTCTAGGGTTGTTGTGTATGAAGTGTGTGGTAATAAATAAATAACATAAACTTGTTTCACATTCTTTTATGAAGCTATCATCAAAATAGATTTCAAGTAGCTGATAATCTTGTTTGATTTATTGCCTAAATAAATTGTGGGTAAAAGGAAGTACTATAATATTTCATATTAATCACAAAGGTTAGCATGTTAATTTGGATCCTCTGAGAACACTTGACCTTTAATAGGATACCGTTTCTCACCTCCCCCTCTCCCACAGCAGTGTTACTGTGTTCATAGAAAATGGAAACCAACTGGCATTCAGTTGACTTAACCGGGGGTCAATTTTGCTTACAAGGAATAGAACCCACCTGAGCTAGTTAAAGCAAAAAAGGCTTATATTTTTGGAAAGAATTCAAGGGTACATCACAAAACACAGTAGTTTAGAGTACATTTGTGGAACCGGAACAGCTAATCTCTTTGATTTTCTTTTCTCAAGGTCACACGATCTTTTGCCCCTACACCTCCTTATATCTGTTTCAGTCTCTCTCTCTCTCTTCAGATCAGTGTTCTCTGTTTTGGAGTGTATGTGTACCAAGCATGCCTTCCTGTTTCGTATCACTTCCCTAGTCCAGTGCACAATATAGAATGACAAGTGTATCCAAGTCCCAGTTTCAAATTCCTGGGGAAAAGTTCAGTTAGACCAGCTCAGACCAGTTATCCATTCTGGGTCCAAGCATCTGGTCCACATTCACATGCCAAGTGGTCTGCTCAGCTGAGGCTGTGACAGCTGTTGTTCAGGGATGGAGCAGGGAGGGGTGTGTGCGTGAGAGAGAGAGAGAGAGAGAAAGAGAAAGAGAAAGAGAAAGTAGGTTTTCTCAGAGGGGTGGTGAGGAGGAAATCATCAGTATCTTTGACTTACCAGGTGTGGAAAGAGCTTATTTGCATACCAGCTGCAGCCCAGAAATCACATCTGTTTGCTAGACCATCTCTATTAATCCTGCTTATCTTCCTCTCTTTTTCATTTGATCCTTCAATCATTCTTTAACCTCCTCTCTTTTTCTTCTCCGTCTCCTAGTCGATGCTTCAGAAAAGTAACATGATATATCTGGTAGCAGAAAGAATACTGTCATAGGGAATCCAAGACCAGCCTCTAGTTCAGACTTGCCCAGTGCTAGACCTTGGGCAAGTCATTTAACCACCCTTGACCCTGGGTTATCTTCTGAAAATGAATGGAGTTAGGTTAGATGCTGCAAGAAACCTTAGAGATCACTTTGTCCAAGATGCTCAATATCTGGTTGCTCATGCTTCCATTCTACAATACAGCATCCAGGGCAGACATTACTAATTGATCGCAGCACACTTTCCTTCTGATTTGGGACTGTGCTTAGTATCCTTCACAACAATCCAGGCAGCCACTACCAATCTGTTGGAGGTGACTCACCTTTGAGATATGACCATTAGTTATCTCTAAGCAAGAAATGGAGGCTCAAATGTCTACCAAGTTTTCTTCCTCTTATCTTTCTTAATAGGATGGGATATATCAAGCCATCATTCCTAATTACCTGAAATTTTGAAGGGAAAATAAATGCCCTCCTCTGCCCTTTTCTTCCTAATTATTCATTCTTTTACAGAAACTCTTTTTTACTTTTTGACCTCCATCCAATCCACTCCTTCATTTCTCTCGTGAAGAATTGACAGTTCTTTTAGCAAAGATGTAGAATCAGCCATGTTTGTCTGAGAGCCTCAGAATTAAGACTGGCTCCCTTTGCCACTGTGTGGTGGCAGGCAACAGTGAGAGTTATTTTACTTCTTGAAAATATGTTTTCTGCAGTTATATATTTGGACCAAAAAAAGATCTTTGCATTCTCAGCTCCAAATATATTCAATGTTCTAATTGCTGTTACCCTAAAATATGAAATTGAGTGAGGTCACATCTTCGATTCATGTTTCTCATCTATATTTACAAATGATCCAACTTTGGAACATCTGCTCTGCCTAGGAAACACTCATTTTTGCAGATGACGCAGCTGTAATGGCTGTTGGCAGAATTGTTTCCTCGACGACAATGCTAGGAACATCTCTCCCTTTCTACCTTTCCTGTGTGATCCTGTTTTGAAAGTCACCTTCCAGAGTTCATTTCCCCAGAAGAGATGGGCTTAAACTTCTAAGGCAGCATATTTCTATTATTTCTGCTGAAAAGCTGTCTCCTGAATAGTTACCAATGGCAGCCTCCATGTGGCACGGCCACTTTATGTAACAGCTTTGTAGGTAGGGGAGCTGTAGGTCTAGAAAGAAAGGAGAAGAATGCAAATAGAAGGATGAAGGGAAACTTTTACAAAGACCAGACGTGAGATAAATCTTATATCTCTAATGCATAGGAGCCCAGAGCTGGCTTTCCAGTAAAAAGAATCTTTGGTATTGGTAGAGAATTAGCCATTCCATTATTCTTCCTTGGAAAGGGGTAGAGCTCTAGGCAAATGACAAGAGTGGGGATACAGTTAATACAGACTGCATTTAAATGTTTTTTATTGTTGTTGTTATTTCTCATTTTAAAATATTATAAATTAACAAAAAATGTGGATGTATCTACTTCCATTTCTGAAAACAACTGTCGACTTGCAGGAAATGTAGAGGACAGAGGAACATGCTGAATTGCACCAAGAGTATGTGTCTGCCTGGTCCAGACTGTGGGAACTCTACGTGTTAAAGGGCCCAGGTTCTTCATCAGATGCCTCGTAAGGGAACAAAAGGAATGGAGGGGAGAATCTGGAGATTAAAAGAGACATAGAAGACATGCCAAAAATTTTTTGTTGTTGGGCAAGATTATTCTATGTCTAGGGTGATAAAGCTATTTACAAACCATTTCTTGTTTTAAAGTGTGGTATGTATAATTGGCTCTTATAGATGACTTGATTTTACTCTCTCATGTTACAGAGGGGAAAAGTGATTTGCTTCCCATCTTAAAGGGAGCAGGTGGGAGAACCCGGGTCCCCTGTATGTCATGTTTCTACTACTTCCCCTGAGTATGATCTTTATCATATTAATTTTATCTTTGAGTTCACTGAGATAGATAAAATCACAGCAGAGCCGACTACATATTGGAGACAACTCTGTGTTAATCTGTTCTGTTAATTGCTTTTCAGGCAGAACTGGCTCTGACTTTGTCCTATATACAGTGGCTGTAAGCCCATGAATTGTGACATTCTCTGACTTGGATTCATAGGATAAAGTTATTCTTTTGCTTTTTACTTGCTTTGATATTATAAAGTCAGTTCCATTGTTCAGTGCTATTAAAATGCTCTAAAGTTACAATTAAAGCTATAAAATAATCTTTACCTTTCTTATTAAATTTCATTTTTTCCCAGTTGATCTTCTGGCACTGATTAAAATTACTTATTTTCACATGTGTAGCACTTTTTCTTGGAGAATCCACTCTTAAATAGAATGGATGTTTTGAAAATGGGAACTATATGATGTAGGTTGGCATGAAAAACTACCAGTTAATAACATTTCAGAGTTCTGAATAAAGATATGTGTATCACTATCATGTAAGCAATTTAGCCAATAAAGTCACCCTAGTGAAGTAGATTTAGGGTTAATTTATTCACTATTTTAATCCAGTTTGAGAAAAAAATAGATTTTAATGAAGTCTCTATGATAAAAATATTGATTTATATATGTTATATTCTGTATTCATCATTGATTATTAGTATTTTTGAAAAGAGCCAGAATTTCAAGCTCAACTACAAGTAATTAACAACCCAACCAGTGTGCCACAAGAAACACTGAATTCTTCTTGGAATTTGTAAGAGGTGAACAAAACGTGCCACTGTTTCACCAGT
>NW_011888812.1:280786-281324 GCF_000151845.1 Pteropus vampyrus
GTAGGTAGGGGAGCTGTAGGTCTAGAAAGAAAGGAGAAGAATGCAAATAGAAGGATGAAGGGAAACTTTTACAAAGACCAGACGTGAGATAAATCTTATATCTCTAATGCATAGGAGCCCAGAGCTGGCTTTCCAGTAAAAAGAATCTTTGGTATTGGTAGAGAATTAGCCATTCCATTATTCTTCCTTGGAAAGGGGTAGAGCTCTAGGCAAATGACAAGAGTGGGGATACAGTTAATACAGACTGCATTTAAATGTTTTTTATTGTTGTTGTTATTTCTCATTTTAAAATATTATAAATTAACAAAAAATGTGGATGTATCTACTTCCATTTCTGAAAACAACTGTCGACTTGCAGGAAATGTAGAGGACAGAGGAACATGCTGAATTGCACCAAGAGTATGTGTCTGCCTGGTCCAGACTGTGGGAACTCTACGTGTTAAAGGGCCCAGGTTCTTCATCAGATGCCTCGTAAGGGAACAAAAGGAATGGAGGGGAGAATCTGGAGATTAAAAGAGACATAGAAGACATGCCAAAA
>NW_011888812.1:282594-291814 GCF_000151845.1 Pteropus vampyrus
GCTTTCAGGGTAGCCCCACCTCACGTTTCCTCCCCACTCCCCCACTCCATGGTAGCAGGTGCGAAATGCCTTTCTCGGTGGCACTTAACCATAAAAGGAAACTTCAGGTCTTCCAAAAAGGTAGATGTTGAATCTACCAAAAAAGAGATTTGACAGCCCGTTTACTAGTAAAATGAAGAATTTTAGAAGTCCAGTTTATATTTGATAGCTTCTAATTTCGTCAAATAAGGGCATGGACAAAACAATAGTTACACCTGCTATCATTTTTATTTAGAAAAGGAAGGAAATTTTGACATTAAAAATGAAGCCTTGTCCTTTAGATCCAGGAAGGGCAGTTGATAAAAACACCTCCCCCCCCCCTCGCCACACTCGCCACTGACACACACAGACACTTTATAGTTATTTTTCTTCTTTTGTATTAGGTGGGTGAAAACTTTGCCTTGGATTGGCATTTGGACTAGCTTTTGGAAACCTTGTGCTAAGTGACTTGATTTTTAAAAATGACATCTTCAAAAGATGAGCCTTTTTTCAAGTTCCTTAAAGAGCATTAAACACCTTGGAGTAGGGACCTCAGCTTATGTACTGCTCTGTATTGAGGGAGGATACAGTTGTGGTTAAAAACATGTGATTAAGAAATTAAGAGAATCGTTTATTATATATATGTATGCATACACAAAAGGAGATTTATGATGAGGATTTTGCTCACATGATTATGCAAGTTTTATCACCCTAGACATAGAATAATCTTGCCCAACAACAAAAAGCCCTACCATCTGCAATTGGCAAGCTAGAGACCCAGAAAAGCCCTCAATTTAAATCTAGTCTGAATCTAAAGACTTGAGAATCAGGGGAGCCAGTGATGTAAATCCCAACCTAAAAGCAAGAGAAGACCAGCGTCCCAGCTCAGACAGGGTAGAAGGGACCGAATCCCCCCTTGCTCCGATATTTTGTTCTGTTCAGGCCCCGAGGGGTTTGGATGATGCCCACCCACAATCAAATTCTCATCTCAGTAGGAAACAACCTCACAGACACACCCAGGAATAATGTTTATTCTGGGCACCCAGTGGCCCAGTCAAATTGGCACATAAGATTAACCATCACAAGCACATTTTTCTTCTTTTCCTTTTCTTTTCTTTATTTCTTTTTTTTTCTTTTCTTTTCTTTTTTCTTTACTTTTCTTTCTTTTTTTTTCTTGGCAGGAAAGTGCAAGTTTTATTTTTATTTTATTTGCTTTTGTTTATGTTTTTTATTATGGTGACATTGGTTAATGAAAACCAGGAAATTTCAGGTATACAATTTAACAGTAAGGCATACATAACAAGCACCTTTTTCTAATAGCATTGTGAGGATTAAATTTTGTCCTATTTGTAAACACTTAGAAAAATGCTGGACTGTAGGAAACAGTCAGCAAGTGCTGGTGTCCGGCACACAGCAAGTACTTGGCAGATTTGTTGAATGAATGGAGAAAGGATAATTTTCATGTCTGTGGTGGGATACTGTGGCCGTGGACTCTTGTTTTTCAAGTAGATGGCCGTTAGGCAGACACCCACAGCATCTCCCTTCTGACTCCCACCAAATGGTGTGCAGTCTGTCCGAGGCTTCTCCTGGAGAAGAGTAGAATCTGGGTCGAGTAGGCCAAGTGGGGAGAGTACCAGCATTCTGGTTCCCTCTTATGGGCACCCCTAGTTCTGGCTAGACATCTTGAAACTCCGTTGCTAGTCACAGATTGGCCTGGAAGGATGGAGGAAGATCCACTGCCAATACCGAAAAATCATGTCTAATTGAAATGGAACTTTTGTGATGGAGTAAATTTAAACTTCATATAAATAGATCTTATTACTTTATACCAAATGAGAGAAAATGTAGTCTCAGAAATATATAGGAATAAGGTCAAGGTGGCATAGTAGGTAAATGCTGTACTTGCCTCTTCTCATGACTGCATTAGAACTACAACTAAATTATAGAACAGTCAACCTGGAGAATCATCCGAAGACTAACTGAACATAGCTCCTATAACTAAGGATATAAAGACAAGGCCACATTGAGACTGAATTTAAAAAAAAAATGTCTAAATTATAGAATTGATATCTTGATATGGCCACATACGTAAACACTAAAGGCAAATAAACTGTACACGAACATTTTTTGCTGTGAACATATTGGTGATCTTTTTGAATTTAGGTACTTCTAAAGGGTTTAAAAATCATTTACTTAGAATAAACATTTTCTTTTTTTATCTCAGAAACAATCAATTTAATTAGTCATAATAGAATTGGTTGATAATTTCTTGTTATAAGAATATGAATTAACAAATTATGAAATGGTGATATTCATAAGAATGAAGTTAGACTTCCGTAGTAAAATTTAGGCCTAAATCAGTCATCAGTAGATATGAACTAAGAGTTAATAATAATATTTATTATTAACATTGGCAACATATTCTGCTTCTTTGGCCCCCACATATATACTTGCAGGTTTTTAGTGTCTAATTGTAAGAAGAACATCAGTATTCGTGAAACAACACACAGCCTTTTCCAGTAGAGCATTTTTCTTATACGTCTTGTGTCGGCGGGGAGAATCAATCAAGTTATTGATATGATCGTTCTGCCTACATTAACTTAACGTTACAAGATGGCATTAGAGCCAATCAGTATAATAATGATCCTTTGCATTCGTTCAGCAAACAGGAGCAGACTTTGCCAGTTATATAATGACAGAGAACATATTTTGGAGTTCAGTCTTCCTCTCAGTTCTCGGGTTTTCCTCTGTGTCTGAAACTGCTCCAGGGCAATGACTTTAAACTCTGAAATGATCTAAGTTAGAATCCCCTCAAGATGTTCTTGAGAGCAGTGGTTCCTTGGGATATTAAGTGGTATCCTGCAAAAAAGAAAAAGAAAAGAATCCCACAGTCAACTGGTTTGGGGATTTTTTAGATTAAACAGAACTTTTGTTTCTCATAAGACTTTTCAGATCCTTTAGTGTATTGTCTGCACTGCCACTCTCCCATGAGAGATTTCCTGAACTGTTTTGAATACAGAACCTTTTTTTTTCTCCCTCAAATCCTTACATAAGACCAGTATGTATTGAAACAGATATTCTGACATGGTTATCTTTGCTTATTCTCGGTTTTAAAGAATGTCAGTTTGTCTGGATGTCCTTAATATAGGATTTTTTTTCAAGCTAATGAAATATCCTATGAGATGCAAAACGAGTGGAAGGTCTTTGTCTATCATGGACAGCAGTGTACGTAGATGGTGCAGTGTTGGGCTTGCCAAGGAAAACGTTAAGAGTCCAGGATCATACTATTTGGTCCTTAAATGCAGTGCATAGTCTTACATTCTCCTTTCGCGTGTATGTATCTTTTGTGTTTGTGCTTGTATATGTGTTTGTGTTGACTGTCACAGATTTTATAAAATTTTTATTTATTGATAATTTATGCATTCAATAATTTATTATTTATATACACATACATACTTTTTATATATTCATGATCCTGGAGTGTACATGGATTTCTATTTTTTTTTATAATCTTCACATACACACATTTATGCTTGACTGCTCTGTATTCATTTACATATTTTGATCATTGCTTATTTGTTTAATATGTCTTTATTGGATTTTTATATTAAAGCAGGACTGGTATTATAAAATGAATTGGGGACATTTTCATATATTTCAGAGGCTTGAAATAATTTAATCTCATTGGAATTGCCTATTTTCAAAAAGTTAGAACTCAGCTGAATATAAGTGGTCTTGGTTTCTTTTTCGATAGTAGCTCTTCTTTCATGTATTAATTTGTTTTCTCATTTCTGGATTAATTTTAGTTATCAAAATTATTCTCTTGTTCTGTTTCTGCTTTTTCCTCTCAGGATCTCAGCTATAGTTATAGTTATGTTTGTAAGGAATCTTAATGGGAAAGTGTTCACTTTGCGACTATGCTGAATAAACTACATGGTTGCTTGTGGAAATAAGCAGACTTCAGGGTAGAAATCTAAGGCAGAACGTCAGCGAGTCTTACTTGTGCTAAGAAAGCCAGTTGGATTATCCAGGTACTCACTGGAGAATTACAATTGAAGAAAGAGAATTCATTTTAAGAAATGTAAACTTTTTTTGAGAAAATAGAATAAATTTATCACAAAAGTGGGAGTATAAGAATTTACTTTTATAGGGAACCAAAATGGCATAGATGATAGAGGCTCTGTTCATCCCTCTGGCGTCCAAATCAAAGTTGTGACGGAAACAAGGAGCAGCAGCAAGGACAAATTGCCTGCGATCTTGACGAACAAACCATACAACTAGGGAGAAATCCAAGAAATCACCCTGCAACGGCAGAAGGTAGGACGGAGCGAGGACACTGGGCTGCCTGGTCTCGAGAGGCTAAGTGAGACGGTGGCTGCGGCAGCGGCAGACACCTCTTAAAGGAGCCATGACCGCGAGCGGATTTTCGGGGTAACGGACCTGCTCACTCTGAGCACCAGTGCTGAGTCAGCTGCGCACAGGGTGCGCCAGGGATTTACAGGGAGACGTTGTCAGAGTGAGGACCGAAGCAAGACTCGCTCAGTACAGAAGTGCCTTTGGTATCCATTGTTCCCTGTTTAGTCCTCCCCCCACTACCAGTGCACCAGACGCAATGCTGCCATAGCCGTGACGTCATCAAACTGGATAACAGAGGTCACTCTGCCCAGAAGATTCCCTAAAACCCTGCCTCCCCCAACTTGCGGCCCCACTCAAGTGACATCCAGATATATCCTCAGCAAGTCGGGTGCTCCTTGCTGAGCAGCACCTAGACTCACACTGGAGACAGCTGGCCTTGGTTTCTGGTGTGGCCTTTTGAGGCAACTATAAGCACAGCATCTGTGGATTGCTTGCTGAATCTTAACAGGTGGCCCTGGAGGGGCAGAGGCTTGAGATAAATTTGGCCTGTAGCTGAGCCCATCTCAGGACTGTGCCACTGGACACCTACTTCACAAATCCCCACTGATAAGACTGGGAGACTTAGAAGCTTTGCTTAGTACATAGAAACAGATATGGAAAGGCAGCCAAAATGGGAAGACAAAGAAGCAGAAACCATATGAGAGAACAGAACAGAGATCTGGATATAATGGAGTCAAGTAATCTAACAGATGCAGATTTCAAAACACTGGTTATAAAGATGCTCAATGAACTTTTGGTTAAATTCAGTGAGAATGTCAACAAAGGGATAAAAAGCATAAAAAATGAAAATTATAAAAGAGAACCAGTCTGAAATGAAGAATACATTATCTGAGATGAGAAGTATAGTAAATGGAATAAGCAAAGGAAGAAACAGAGTGAATAAAGCATCAAAAGATCAAATGCCCTATCTAGAGGATAGGAAAGCCAAGGACACTCAATCAGAATGGCAAGAGATAAGATGCCAAGACTATAAAAATAATTTAAGAAGCATATGAGACACTATTAAAGGTCCAAATATCCATCTGATTGGTGTAACTGAAGAAAATCAAGATGCTGAACAGCTATTTGAAGAAATAATGATGGAAAACTTCCCTAACCTGGTGAAAGAAATGGATATAAAACCCCAGGAAGCTCAGAGAATTCCAAAAATCAGGGATTCAAAGAGGCGCACACCAAGGCACATCATAATTAAAATGCCAAAGGTTAAATACAAAGAAAGAATATTAAAAGCAGCAAGAGAAAAACAGATAGTTACTTATAAGAGAAAACTCATAAGACTGGCAGCTGATTTCTCAAAAGAAACTATACAGGACAGAAGGACTTGGCAAAAAATATTTGACAGGATGAAGACCCAGGATTTACAACCAAGAATAATTTATCCAGCAAAGCTATCATTACAGTTGAAGGACAGATAATGAGCTTTCCAAACAACAATAAGCTGAAGGAATTTATCACCGCCAAGCCTGTATTACAGGAAGTATTGGAGGGACTTCTTTAAGAAGAAAAAAGATGTATCAAAAACAGGAATAAAGAATGGTAACAACTACATTCCTATCAATAAGTACCTCAAGTGGAAAAGAATTAAGTGCTCCAACTAAAAGATAGAGTGGATGAATGGAAAGGAAAACAAGACCCCTACATGTTGCCTATAAGAGGCTCACTTCAGATTAAAAGACACAGACTAAAAGGAAGGGGATGGAAAAAGATATTGCTTTGATGGACCTAGAAGTTATTTAAGTCAGACAGAGAAAGATCAACACTATATGATTTCACCTATATGTGGAATCTAAGGAATAAAAAGAACAAATTAATCAAAAATAATAAAAAAAAAGAATTAACTGTTGTCATCATTTAGAAAAAAAGATGACTCTAGAACCAATTAATTAGATTTTGTGCTCCTGATGATAATCACGATAAGTAACATGTATTGACTTCTGACCACATACCAGGATGTCTTCCAGATACTCTATATGGATTAATGCCCGTAAGCCTCAAAACAGCCTGCACAGAGAGGTGCATGACTTGCCTAAGTTCACACACCTGGAACAGGCAATTAGGATATGAACCTAGCTGCTCTGACCCCAGATTCCACACCCTAAATGGTGACATTTGACCATCTTCCCAGCGAGGGTTACAGTTTGCTAATCTTTGTAAGGGGGTGACTGTCAGATAAAGCATTTATTATGTATTCGTGGGATAAGTGTTAAGTGATTGAGCAAATAAGGCTATAATACTAAGCAGAGAGGGAAAAGTACTCTAATACATCTCAAAAAAGTTGTAGAAACAACTACATCTTAATTATGGGACTGTCATTTATAAGTGATTTACATTTAAACCTTTCATCATGGGTGGCGTGAAGACTAGTAATGTGCTGTAAACCTTTAAGCCCCTACTACTGCTTTTCTTGAGGTGCAGACTTTCCTACATGTCCTGTCTTTCTTGCCTAATAGATTTAAATGGCCTCACCCCACCCCCAACCACCTCTTTAGGACCGTTAGAATGAAATAGTAAAAATTAATATGAAATTTTGAAAAAGTTTGCTAATAGGATTGTCCTACTTATGAAAGTCAATCACTGGTGGTGAATTGTGTTTTCTACGGTTGAGTTTATGCCATCTTGTAAGATGAAGTTTTTACATTTCCAAATGACCCCGTCAGAAGGTCAGAAGGATGCCAGGGCATAAGAGGAGAAGAGAAACTCCAAGTCCCATTGATTTACTTCTCTTGGTGCAGATGATCTTCTGTGTGTGTGGCATCCTAGTTGATAAGACAATGTCATTGTGTCTGTCCCTTCTGCCACATAGGGATTGTGATGACAAAATTGGAAGGAGATGAGATCATTATAATACTTAATTTTATATACAACATGTATCTTGATAGTTGGGGGGTGATTAAACAAATAATTATACATTCCACTTCTTAGTGGAAATAATAGGAAATAACATGCAGCCTCATCCAATATGGAAAGTAATATAATGTTAAAAGAGAAAAAGCAGGTGCAAAGTTGAATGTGCAGTGTGGTCACAGGTCTGTAAAGCAAGCAAACGAAAGCTTTTCCAAGAATGAAGTCTAGACACATAATTCATCACAGTATGAATCCTGGTTTGCTCAGTGTGGTAGGACATGCTTAAGGGAGGCCGAGGGAGGTGTGAGATTACTTTTCTTTTCTTTCTACTTTTCCATCTTTTCTAAATTTCCTGTAATGATCACGTAAACCGATGTTTTAAAAAATGAAAATGAAATTGTATATAATGGGGGAGAAGTCAACTTTATTTTTAAACCTGTTTCACAAAGGATTTGAAAGCAATAAACTTTTTAAAAAAGAAAACAGCTGCGAAGGAGCTTTGAAAGTTAAAATGCTTCTGTAGAACCAGTAAACAGCATCTTCTGTTTGCTGGCATCGCTTCAAGGAATGGCAATTTGATTCTATTAACTGGCACATTTCGTTTCTAAAAGCCCCAAGAGAAATCATCTTAGGCAAGAATATCCCAGGCGCCAAACTTCAGACCTGTTGGGTGTAGGCTGAATGCTTCAGCATGGCAATGGTGCTTAACCCATCTCTTTTGACCTTCTGGGAATTGAAGCCTGACAAGTCTCTGTGATTTAGAGCTGTGCTCAGTAATGTCTGCCCAAGCAGCACCAAAAAGACACATTGTCAAACCCAGGAGAAAGAAACAGCTACTATGTGGGCTCCAGTCTGTTAGTGTCCCTCTGGGAGGACAGAGACCCCCCCAGACCTGGAGATGGGGGAAGACCTACTCCTTCCCACATGGAGCAGAGAGCCTTAGATCTGAAGTCAAAGGAATTGAGACATACTCAACTATAGAATAACTCTCTGTATGACCTTGGCCAAGCCAACACTTGACCTCCCCAAGCCTTGCTTTCTTCACCTGTAAAATGGGGATAATAACCTTTATCTTCTACCTCACAGGCACTATGAGGAGCAAGGTGGGATGAGGGTATGAAGATATTCTGCAAACTGTCAGTGGTCCCACAGATGTGTGGGGCTGTGACAGTGCATAATCTGTAGGCATTTCTGAGTTCTGACTGGCATCCGGGGCCTCTGAGAAGCCTGTGAGTGTATCCATGCCTGCCTTGAGCTGAACTAGTAATGGTAACAGTAACAATAACCAATAATAGCTAGAATTTTTTGAGCGCTGTTCTAAGGACTTTACATGTATCACCTCATTTTAATCGTTAAAACAATTTCATTAGATAAGTACTGTAATTGTTCCCATTATACCAGTGAGGAAATTGAGGCACGGAGAGATTAAGTAACTTGTCCAAGGTTATTCAGCTAGCAGATGGAGGAGTAGGATTTGAATCCAGGCAGTCTGACTCTGGGGCCTGATAGAAAGCTGCAGATACCTTTCTCTGACATACAAGGAAGAGAGGTTTGGAATATTTATTAATGTTTATGAGTTGCTTGCCTTACTTTCCTACATCCAAGAGCTGATGGTGATCAGGTTTGCTCTTTTCTAAGTGCTACAAATCAGAAAACCTGCTGGTGGTCAGTGAGTGGACAGAGTGAACGGTCTCAGGACCATGGTTGGAAACCTAGTCTGGCTGTGGGAAGGCTGTCTTCTCCTAGTGTCACCTGCAGTCAAAGAAAAGAACAAGGACCACGACTGTGGCTGGGCTACAAGAGTAGTTTCGAGGAATCCAGGAAGCAATCCAGGGCAGCGTTGGGAGGCCCTTCGAACCTGAGCGGAGAGCACTCCTTAAGTAGCATCTCCGATGACTTTGGAAAGGAGGGTCTCTGCTTGGGGTCTGGGATAAAAACAGCC
>NW_011888812.1:292729-297229 GCF_000151845.1 Pteropus vampyrus
TCCTAGTTGATAAGACAATGTCATTGTGTCTGTCCCTTCTGCCACATAGGGATTGTGATGACAAAATTGGAAGGAGATGAGATCATTATAATACTTAATTTTATATACAACATGTATCTTGATAGTTGGGGGGTGATTAAACAAATAATTATACATTCCACTTCTTAGTGGAAATAATAGGAAATAACATGCAGCCTCATCCAATATGGAAAGTAATATAATGTTAAAAGAGAAAAAGCAGGTGCAAAGTTGAATGTGCAGTGTGGTCACAGGTCTGTAAAGCAAGCAAACGAAAGCTTTTCCAAGAATGAAGTCTAGACACATAATTCATCACAGTATGAATCCTGGTTTGCTCAGTGTGGTAGGACATGCTTAAGGGAGGCCGAGGGAGGTGTGAGATTACTTTTCTTTTCTTTCTACTTTTCCATCTTTTCTAAATTTCCTGTAATGATCACGTAAACCGATGTTTTAAAAAATGAAAATGAAATTGTATATAATGGGGGAGAAGTCAACTTTATTTTTAAACCTGTTTCACAAAGGATTTGAAAGCAATAAACTTTTTAAAAAAGAAAACAGCTGCGAAGGAGCTTTGAAAGTTAAAATGCTTCTGTAGAACCAGTAAACAGCATCTTCTGTTTGCTGGCATCGCTTCAAGGAATGGCAATTTGATTCTATTAACTGGCACATTTCGTTTTTAAAAGCCCCAAGAGAAATCATCTTAGGCAAGAATATCCCAGGCGCCAAACTTCAGACCTGTTGGGTGTAGGCTGAATGCTTCAGCATGGCAATGGTGCTTAACCCATCTCTTTTGACCTTCTGGGAATTGAAGCCTGACAAGTCTCTGTGATTTAGAGCTGTGCTCAGTAATGTCTGCCCAAGCAGCACCAAAAAGACACATTGTCAAACCCAGGAGAAAGAAACAGCTACTATGTGGGCTCCAGTCTGTTAGTGTCCCTCTGGGAGGACAGAGACCCCCCCAGACCTGGAGATGGGGGAAGACCTACTCCTTCCCACATGGAGCAGAGAGCCTTAGATCTGAAGTCAAAGGAATTGAGACATACTCAACTATAGAATAACTCTCTGTATGACCTTGGCCAAGCCAACACTTGACCTCCCCAAGCCTTGCTTTCTTCACCTGTAAAATGGGGATAATAACCTTTATCTTCTACCTCACAGGCACTATGAGGAGCAAGGTGGGATGAGGGTATGAAGATATTCTGCAAACTGTCAGTGGTCCCACAGATGTGTGGGGCTGTGACAGTGCATAATCTGTAGGCATTTCTGAGTTCTGACTGGCATCCGGGGCCTCTGAGAAGCCTGTGAGTGTATCCATGCCTGCCTTGAGCTGAACTAGTAATGGTAACAGTAACAATAACCAATAATAGCTAGAATTTTTTGAGCGCTGTTCTAAGGACTTTACATGTATCACCTCATTTTAATCGTTAAAACAATTTCATTAGATAAGTACTGTAATTGTTCCCATTATACCAGTGAGGAAATTGAGGCACGGAGAGATTAAGTAACTTGTCCAAGGTTATTCAGCTAGCAGATGGAGGAGTAGGATTTGAATCCAGGCAGTCTGACTCTGGGGCCTGATAGAAAGCTGCAGATACCTTTCTCTGACATACAAGGAAGAGAGGTTTGGAATATTTATTAATGTTTATGAGTTGGTTGCCTTACTTTCCTACATCCAAGAGCTGATGGTGATCAGGTTTGCTCTTTTCTAAGTGCTACAAATCAGAAAACCTGCTGGTGGTCAGTGCGTGGACAGAGTGAACGGTCTCAGGACCATGGTTGGAAACCTAGTCTGGCTGTGGGAAGGCTGTCTTCTCCTAGTGTCGCCTGCAGTCAAAGAAAAGAACAAGGACCACGACTGTGGCTGGGCTACAAGAGTAGTTTCGAGGAATCCAGGAAGCAATCCAGGGCAGCGTTGGGAGGCCCTTCGAACCTGAGCGGAGAGCACTCCTTAAGTAGCATCTCCGATGACTTTGGAAAGGAGGGTCTCTGCTTGGGGTCTGGGATAAAAACAGCCATGAATAGGAGACAGACACAGCCCTCGAGACGGAAGAGAGAGGCTCAGAGGGGAGAGGCAGCAGCAGAAGAGCCTGATGTACCTGTGGGCTTCCGTGAGGTCGAAGCAACAGGGATAGTTTGAGTACAGCAGCATCACAGCCCAGGTCTGAGTCTTACGTACAAGTACTGAGAATGAAACATTAGCAGGCTGCAGGGCCTAAGGAAGACAGGCCTGACCGATACATCGCATGCAGTTTGGTGTTACACGTGGGGCTCTGAGGTCTGGGAGACAAGGGAGGCAGTTCTTACTATTTTTTGACACTAGTCAATGACAGACTATGCATCCAAACCTGGCCAAGCGCTTTCTTACCTCTTTTTATATTTTGTTATTATGTTAATGACCTGCTGCCTGACTCTCTTAGTTCAAGGCTGTTTAGCTTTCATGGGTCTCTATGCAAATTTGGTAAGTAACTAAAGCATTTGATACTTAACTTGTGTGTGCATATTTGTCCAGGCTATTACTAAGTCTGATATTCTTACAGGATTGACTTATTACTTTCCTGAAGCTCTGAGAACCATGGCTTTATTAAATCTGACTCAAACAAGCTTAGTCTAAAATGCATGTGTATCAGTTGTATATCAAGTAGGGTTTGTATAAATACCCATCCTTGTTTCCTTGAAAAGGGAAGAGATGAAGGTCTTCAGCTTGCTGGTTTTCACTGGTTTCCCACATAAATGTATCTCTGCTCCCTGTCTGTCTTCATCCAGCACCTCCTTAAACCTCTTACCTCTTAAGCTACTTCCTTTTAAAATTCTTTAGATTACCAGATCCTTTGTGGGAAACATTGTCTGAACAGGACGTAATTGGTCGTCCCTGGAATGGGTGATATTTGTAAACGTTCAGAAAAGGTAGCCAGTCTGGGACTTGCGCAGGAAAATGCCACTGCCTTTCATCTCCCTCTCGGGCATGTGGGTGGCTTTTGAAGGCCATTACCATATTTTCAGCAGAATAATCCATGTCATTCTAAGTAGAAGAAAGTTATGGGAGGTACTTGGGCATGGGGGGAGAGTGGAGATTCAGTAGGAGTTCATTGAGAAAAACAAGAATTCAGTAATTTGACTAGAAGGATGTGGCTTTTTTTCCCCCATGAAAGTTGGGATTTAAATAGAAGAATGCAACCTGTTTCACAGCAACTTTCCAACTTTCCAACTTTGCTGCTGTGGTTTTGTTTCTACTCTCGCAAAGCCCCGTGTTCTCTTCAGATAACTTCCTCCGAGTCCCAGGGACCATGTTAGAACTTTTATTTCTCAGCTCGTTCTCTGTGATATTCCAAACAAACATACAAACTTGGGCTTCTTTTTCGCTGTCTTGATTGCAGCTTCTCACTACCCTTCATGCTACTCTTCAGTCATGATACCTCCTGTTCCATCCCTTCCTCCTACACTCTCTTCATCACACACCCTTCTGCAGCTCCCTCTTTCCTACCTGTATTTGTTTTCTATTGCTGTGTGTGTAACAAATTACCACAAACTTTGTGGCTTAAAACAATATACATTTATTATCTCTCTGTTTCCATGGGTCAGGAGGTTGGGCACAGCTTACCTGGGTCCTCTGCGCAGGGTCTTACGAGGCAGCAATCCTGGCGTCAGCTGGCTATGTTATTGTCTGGAGACTTGGCTGGGGAAAGTTCCACTTTCAAGTTCATTTAAGTTGTTGGCAGAATTTATTTCCTTCCTGTGTTCTGCCGGATCGAATGCCCTGGCTTCTTGCTGGCCAACAGCAAGAGGCCACCACCTTCTCCGGGAGGCCATTCAGAGTTCCTAGGAACTGTTGCAGTTCTAGAGGCCATTCACACGTTTTTGCCACATGGACTTTTCCATTATGACCTCTTAATTCATCAGACCATCAGGGAGAGTGAGTCTGCCAGCAAGAAAAAGTCTTTTTTTTTTAAGATAATCTAATCACGAGAGTGACATGTCATCACCTTTGCCATATTTTATTGGTTGGAAGCAGGTCACAGTTTCTGCTGATTCTGTAGGAGAGGGGTCACACCAATGCATGACCACCGAGACAGGGATCATGGAACTGCCTTAGAGTGTGTCTGACACACCACCTGTACTAAATGTCTCCCTCACTGCCTTCCTTTGAGTGTGCATTAAGCTCTCTGCAGGATGGTAGTGCCCTACTTCTCCTTACTTTCCCCTTCTTCTTAGTATATACCGTTCACCTCTTATTTCCCCCTCAAAAGTTTTCTTCCCTTCTCATCCCTTCCATGACGCAACTTTAATTAATACAGGTACATTTTATGTATTAGCATAGACATCCTTCTAAAATCTTGTATAAAACAGAGGTAATTTTCATTGAAATGAGGAGTTCTTAACTCATTTCGGCTTCTGAATCCTTTTGAGAACCTTGTTGAAGCAGTAGAGACTCACTTCTCAGAGGTCAGGGACACAATCTAGGACTGTTTCAGTTATTATTGCTGT